>NC_057798.1:61803648-61850539 GCF_018294505.1 Triticum aestivum
TCCAATCGATTGGCTTCAGTTAGCAACAGTAGCGAAGGAATCGCTCCATCGGGTTCTGTTAACAGACATCGATCGATAGCTCGGGTTTAGTAACGCTTAGCCTGTAGTGCAATCGCTCGGGTTTAGTTAGAGCCCAACGCCTCGCTGGGGTTCAGTTAGAGCCAACGCCTCGCAAACACGCACGTACGTGTACGAGAGAAACGTGCATCGCTCGGCCCCCGACCTCCCACCGTAACCGGCAACTCCCCGAAATTTTCCTCCCCCTCGCTTCTACCACGGTTTTTTCCATCATGGACGGCCCAAAGAATGTCATGCAGCTACGTCTCCGGCCCGCCCAGGACGAAAAGCCCGTTTTCTGTCATGATTTTCTGTCATAGAAGTAGGAGCCCACCACATCTATGATGATACCGGGTTCTGTCACAATTATCGTCATAGAAGTGTCATATGTATAACAGAAAAAATTCGTTCGGCCCAAAATGTCATGGATGTGTCTTTTTTTGTAGTGTAGCCATAGATTCATCAAAATAAGCAAACAACACAATGAAAATAGAATCTGTCAAAAACAAGACAGTCTGTAGTAATATGTATCAAACGTATACTTCTGGAACCCCAAAAATTATGAATTAAATTGCTGGACCTGAGGAATTTGTCTATTAATCATTTGCAAAATGAATCAACCTAAAATCACTCTTCTGTAAAAAAATGGTAGCTAATATCGTGAGCGCTAAAGTTTCTGTTTTTTACAGCAAGATCACAAAGACTTCACCCAAGTCTTCCCAAAGGCTCTACTTGGCACTTTATTGAAACAAAAGCTATAAAACATAATTACTACAGTAGCATAATCATGTGGACATGCAAAAACAGTAAGGGTAAATATTGGGTTGTCTCCCAACAAGCGCTTTTCTTTAATGCCTTTTTAGCTAGGCATGATGATGGCAATGATGCTCACATAAAAGATAAGAATTGAAACATAACGGGAGCATCATGAAGCATATGACTAGCACGTTTTAAGTCTAACCCACTTCCTATGCATAGGATTTTGTGAGCAAACAACTTATGGGAACAATAATCAACTAGCATAGGAAGGTAAAACAAGCACAACTTCAAGATTTTAAGCACATAGAGAGGAAACTTGGCATTATTGCAATTCCTACAAGCATATGTTCCTCTCTCATAATAATTTTCTGTAGCATCATGAATGAATTCAGAAATATAACCAGCACCTAAAGCATTCTTTTCATAACTCAACAAAATAATTATCATGTGAGGCATAATCCAATTTAAAACTAAAATCATGATGACAAGTTTCATGGTTATCATTATTCCTAATAGCATACAAGTCATCACAATAATCATCATAGATAGCAACTTTATTCTCATAATCAATTGGAACCTCTTCCGAAATAGTGGAATCATCACTAAATAAAGTTGACACTCTTCCAAATCCACTTTCATGTTCATCACAATAAGATTCAACATCCTCCAAAATAGTGGGATCAATACTGCCTAAAGTTGACACTCTTCCAAACCCACTTTCATCAATATAATCATCATAAATAGGAGGCATGCTATCATCAAAATAAATTTGCTCATCAAAACTTGGGGGACTAAACATATCATATTCATCAAACATAGCATCCCCAAGCATGTGGCTTTGCATATCATTAGCATCATGGATATTCAAGGAATTCATACTAAAAACATTGCAATCATACTCATCATTCAAAGATTTCATGCAAAACATTTTATAGACTTCTTCTTCTAGAACTTGAGCACAATTTTCCTTACCATCATTCTTACGAAAGATATTAAAAAGATGAAGCGTACGAGACAAACTCAATTCCTTTTTTTTGTAGTTTTATTTAATAGACTAAACTAGTGATAAAACAAGAAACAAAAAGATTCGATTGCAAGATCTAAAGATATACCTTCAAGAACTCACCTCCCCGGCAACGGCGCCAGAAAAGAGCTTGATGTCTACTACACAACCTTCTTCTTGTAGACGTTGTTAGGCCTCCAAGTGCAGAGGTTTGTAGGACAGTAGCAAATTTCCCTCAAGTGGATGACCTAAGGTTTATCAATCCATAGGAGGCATAGGATGAAGATGGTCTCTCTCAAACAACCCTGCAACCAAATAACAAAGAGTCTCTTGTGTCCCCAACACACCCAATACAATGGTATATTGTATAGGTGCACTAGTTCGGTGAAGAGATGCTGATACAAGTGCAATAGGGATGGTAGATAAAGGTATTTGTAATCTGAAATTATAAAAATAGCAAGGTAGCAAGTGGTAAAAGTGAGTGTAAACGGTATTGCAATGGTAGGAAACAAGGCCTAAGGTTCATACTTTCACTAATGCATGTTCTATCAACAATAATAACGTAGATAGATCATATATCAATCCCTCAACATGCAACAAAGAGTCACTCCAAAGCCAATAATAGCGGAGAACAAACGAAGAGATTATGGTAGGGTACAAAACCACCTCAAAGTTATTCTTTAAGATCAATCTATTCAAGAGTTCGTACTAGAATAACATCTTAAGACACAAATCAACCAAAACCCTAATGTCACCTAGATACTCCATTGTCACCTCAAGTATCCGTGGGCATGATTATACAATATGCATCACACAATCTCAGATTCATCTATTCAACCAACACAAAGTACTTCAAAGAGTGCCCCAAAGTTTCTACCAGAGAGTCAAGAACGTGTGCCAACCCCTATGCATAGGTTCATGGGCGGAACCCGCAAGTTGGTCACCAAAACATACATCAAGTGGCACATGATATCCCATTGTCACCACAGATAAGCACGGCAAGACATACATCAAGTGTTCTCATAAAAGACTCAATCCGATAAGATAACTTCAAAGGGAAAACTCAATCATGACAATAGAGTAGAGGGGGAGAAACATCATAAGATCCAACTATAGTAGCAAAGCTTGGGATACATCAAGATCGTGCCACAGAGGGAACACGAGAGAGAACACGAGAGAGAGAGAGAGAGATCAAACACATAGCTACTGGTACATACCCTCAGCCTCGAGGGTGAACTACTCCCTCCTCGTCATGGATAGCGCCGAGATGATGAAGATGGCCACCGGTGAAGGATCCCCCATCCAGTAGGGTGTCAGGAAGGGCTCCCGTGAGGTTTTTGGTGGCTATAGAGGCTTGCGGCGGTGGAACTCTCGATCTATCTTGATTTTTAATGTTTTTAGTGTACGTAGGCTTATATAGGCGAAAGAAGTCAGTCGGGAGAGCCTCGAGGGGCCCATAAGAGGGTAGGGCGCGCCCAGGGGGTGGGCACGCCCCCTATCTCATGGCCTCCTTGAGGATCTTCTGACATGCACTCCAAGTTCCTGGGATTGGTTCTGTTCCAAAAATAACTTTGCCGAAGGTTTCATTCCGTTTGGACTCCGTTTGATATTCCTTTTCTTCGAAATACTCAAACAGGCAATAAAACAACAATATGGGCTGGGCCTCCGGTTAATAGGTTAGTCACAAAAGTAATATAAAAGTGTATAATAAATCCCATAATCATTCAAAACAGGTAATATAATAGCATGGAACAATCAAAAATATAGATACGTTGAGGACGTATCATGCCATATCACAAAAGAGATATTCTCGGATTTCTGGTCCCTTCGAACGACCGGCTTCCGGACGTCCAGTGGTGACCGGTCATCTGGTGCCATTCAAAGAGCCAAAATTAACGGAAGTCCGTTCCCTTCGGACGACCAGCTTCCGGATGTCCGGTGACGACCGGTCATCTAGTGCCACTTCACAGAGTCGTAATTGACGTAAGTCCGTTCCTTCCGGGCGACCGACACTCTCGGACGTCCGCTCCATGTGCGTCTTCCCTCACTTCTACTGCACTAGGTCTATGTTTTCTCTATGTGTCGGACGACCAGTGCTTGCTGGACTGATGCGTCTCCATCGTATCTATAATTTTGATCGTTCCATGTTGTTATATTATCATTCTTGGATGTTTTACAATCATTTTATATCATTTTTTGGTACTAACCTATTGACATAGTGCCCAGTGCCAGTTGCTGTTTTATGCTTGTTTTTTACATCGCAGGAAATCAATACCAAGTGGAGTACAAACGCACCAAAACTTTTTGTGGATTTTTTCTAGACGGGAAGGCACCGTATGGGCCAAGAAAGTACTTGAGGGGTGCTCCGAGGGGAGCACAACCCACCAGGGCCTAGGCGCGCCCAGGTGGGTTGTGCCCACCTCGGTGGCCTCCCGCACCGCCTCTTTGCTCTATAAATACCCCAATATTCCAGAAACCCTAGGGGAGTCGACGAATATCAATTACAGCTGCCGCAATTTCTAGAAACACCATATCCAATCTAGAGACCATCACAGAGGGGTTCATCATGTCGATTTGTGCCTCTCCGATGATGTGTGAGTAGTTCTTTGTAGACCTACGGGTCTGTAGTTAGTAGCTAGATGGCTTCCTCTCTCTCTCTCTCACTCACTCTCTCTCTCTCTCTCTATCTATCTCTCTCTCTCTCTTTTGATTCTCAATATAATGGTCTCTTGGAGATCTATATGATGCAAGTCTTTTTGCGGTGTGTTTGTTGGGATCCGATGAACTTTGAGTTTATGATCAGATCTATGGTTTTATCCATGAAAGTTATTTGAGTCTTCTTTGATCTCTTATATGCACGATTGATTATAGCCTTGTATTTCTTCTCCGATATCTGGGTTTTGTTTGGCAAACTTGATCTATTTATCTTGTAATGGGAAGAGGTGCTTTATGATGGGTTAGATCTTATGGTGCTTGATCCCAGTGACAGAAGAGGAAACGATACGTATGATGTTAAGGATAACAAGATGGGGTATATTTCTACATAAATAGATCTTTTCTACATCATGTCATCATTCCTAATGCATTACTCCATTTTTCCATGAACTTAATACACTAGATGCATGCTGGATAGTGGTCGATGTGTGGAGTAATAGTAGTACATGCAGGTAGTAGTCGGTCTACTAATCTTGGGCGTGATGCATATATAATGATCATTGCCTGGATATTTTCATGATTATTTGAAGTTCTATCAATTGTCCAATAGTAATTGTTTTCCCACCATTTGCTATTTTTCTCGAGAGAAGCCACTAGTGAAACCTACGGCCCCCGGGTCTCATCTTTAATATATTTGCCTTTGCGATCTATTTTCCTTTGCTTTTATTTTCAGTTCTATTAAACCAAAAATACAAAAATACCTTGCTGCACTTTATTTTATTTGCATTCCATTTATCCAATCTATCACAACTTTATCCTGTCACCGCGCAAATTTCCGGCGCCATTGCCCAAAAGGGATTGACAACCCCTTTAACACGTCGGGTTGCGAGTATTTGTTATTTGTGTGCAGGGGCTGTTTACATTGTGTTGTGTGGTTCTCCTACTGGTTCGATAACCTTGGTATCATCACTGAGGGAAATACCTACCGTTGTTGTGCTGCATTATCCCTTCCTCTTTGGGGAAATACCGACGTAGTTCAAGCAAACATCAAAAGGAATTTCTGGCGCCATTGCCGGGGAGGATCACGTCAAGATAGTCTCCCATCAATGTGCTTTTTGGCGCTGTTGCCGGGGAGACATCATCAACATCAACTAGGTTCCTAATCACAAATCTCACCTCCTTGCAATTTACATTATTTTCCATTTGCCTCTCGTTTTCCTCTCCCCCACTTCACTAAAATTTGTCGTTTTATTCGCCCCCTTTTTTATTCGTCATTTTCTTGTCAGATCTGTTTTTGAGTGCAATCTTGTTGTGTAGTCACCATGACTCAAGAGAACACCAAGTTGTGTGATTTCTCAAATACCAACAACAATGATTTTATTAGCACTCATATTGCTCCTCCCGCCACTTGTGCGGAGTCTTGTGATATTAATACTGCTTTGTTAAATCTTGTTACAAAAGATCAATTTGCTGGTACTCCTAATGAGGATGCCGCATCCCATCTTAACACATTCGTGGAATTATGCAATATGCAAAATAAAAAAGATGTGGACAATGATGTTGTGAAGTTGAAATTATTTTCGTTTTCTTTGGGAGATCGCGCAAAAAATTGGTTTTCTTCTTTGCCTCGCAATAGATTGATTCTTGGAACAAGTGCAAGGATGCTTTTATTACTAAGTATTTTACGCTCGCAAAAGTCATTTCCCTTAGAACCCAGATCATGAATTTCAAGCAACTTGAACATGAGCATGTTGCACAATCTTGGGAAAGGATGAAATTGATGCTAAGGAATTGCCCAACTCATGGGTTAAATCTTTGGATGATCATACAAAAAACTTATGCGGGGTTGAATTTTGTTTCTCGTAATCTTTTAGATTCCGTCGCAGGGGTACTTTTATGGAAATTACTTTGGGTGAAGCTACTAAATTTTTAGACAATATTTTGGCAAATTATTCACAATGGCATACCGAAAGAGCTCCTACCAGTAAAAAAAGTCAATTTGGTAGAAGAAATAAATTCTTTGAGTGGAAAAGTTGATGCTCTTATGAAGTTGGTTGCTAATAAAAGTGCTCCTATTGATTTTAATGTTGTTCCTTTGTCTACCTTAATTGAGCAAAATAGTGATGTCATAGATGTGAATTTGATCTCGCGAAACAATTTCAATAACAATGCTTATAGAGGTAATTTTAATCCTAGGCCTTTTCGTAGTAATTCCTCTAATAATTATGGTAATTCCTATGGTAATCCTTTTTATAATAATAATAGAAACACCTCTGATCTTGAGAATAATATTAAAGAATTTATCATTACTCAAAAAGTTTTCAATGCTACAATAGAAGAAAAGCTGAATCAAGTTGATGATATGTCTAGAAGTATTGATAGAATTTCTCATGATGTAGACAATCTCAAGATGAAAAATTTTGTGCCTAAAGTTGAAGAATCAATTAAATCTCTTTATGTTTCTATGGATGAAAGTAAGATAAGAACCGCTATGCTTAAATCTAAAAGAGAATTTTTAGAAAAAGCATTTTCCGGTGATTGCTTTCATAAAAATGATGAAGATCTTAAAATAATTGGTGTTTCTTCTATTGATTCTATGTTTAGTAAAATTAAGATTGATGAAAAAGGGACTGGAGAAGAGTCAACTTTAGCTAGAAGGCGTCCCTATAATTCAGAGGGTGAAAATCTTGTTGAGAAAACTGATAAAAGTGGGTTTGAAGAGGTCAAGACTTTAACTAGTGATGTGCCCACTATTTTGGATTATAAAGACTTTAATTATGATAGTTGCTCCTTGGTTGATTGTATTTCTTTGTTGCAATCCATGATAATTCACCCCATGCTTATGAACAAAATAAAGCTTTTACTAAACATATTGTTGATGCTATGATGAAAGCTTTTGAAGAAAAGTTGGAATCAGAAGTTTCAATTCCTGGAAAATTACATGCTGAATGAGAACCTACCATCAAAGTCAAGATTAAAAATTATGAATGTTTTCCTTTATGTGATTTGGGTGCTAGTGTTTCTACAATTCCGAAATCTTTATGTGATATGCTTGGTCTTACCGATATTGAAGAATGCTCTTTAAATTTGCACTTGGCGGATTCTACTATTAAAGAGCCTATGGGAAGAATTAATGATGTTCTTATTCTTGCAAATAGTAATTATGTGCCCGTAGATTTTATTGTTATTGATATTGATTGCAATCCATCTTGTCTAATTATACTTGGTAGACCGTTTTTACGTACTATTGGTGCCATGATTGATATGAAAGAAGGCAATATTAAATTCCAATTTCCACTAAGGAAGGGTATGGAACAGTTCCCTAGAATAATAATTAGGCCATCATATGAATCAATTATCAGGGCATCGTATGTATCTAGAACCAAAGATGACAACACTTAGATCCTACGCGTTATGCCTAGCTAGGGGCATAAAACGATAGCGCTTGTTGGGAGGCAACCCAACTTGTATCTTTTTGCTTATTGTTTTTATTGCTGTTTTCAATAAAATAAACAATTATGCCTCTGATTAGATGTGTTTTTGTGGTTTAAATTAGTGTTTGTGCCAAGCAAGGACTTTGGGATGATTTGGGTGAGTGTTGATTTGATCTTGCTGAAAAACAAAAACTTTTGCGCTCACGAAATTATTTTTTGTTTTTACCAGAAGAGTGATTTTGAGTTGATTCTTTTTGCAGAATATTAAAAAACTAATTGCTCACATTGTCCTATTGTTTTAGAATTTTTGGAGTTACATAAGTATTTTAAGTAGTCAGATTTCTAGAGACTGTTCTGTTTTTGACAAATTCTATTTTCAGTGCGTTGTGTGCTTGTTTTGATGATTCTATGGTTTTCTTTGAAGAGTTTTTGCCACAGAAAAGTTGGAATATAGTAGATATAATTCAAAAATAAAATATGAATGGGTTTTCAACAGTACTTATAATAGTGGTTTGCTTTCTTATACTAACGGATCTCATGAAGGTTTTGTTGAGTTTTGTGTGATTGAAGTTTTCAAGTTTTGGGTGAGATTACGATGGAAAGGAATAATCATTGGCAAAAGGCTAAGCTCAGGGATGCCCGAGGCACCCCAAGATAATATTCAAGAAGTAGCAACCAACTAAGCTTGGGGATGCCCCCGAGTGGCATCCCTCTGTCTTCTAACAACAATCGGTATTTTACTTGGAGCTATATTTTTATTCGTCACATATTATGAGTTTTGCTTGGAGCGTCTTGTATGATATGAGTCTTTGCTTGTTTTTCTTTGTGTTTTAAGTCTTGAATCCTTGTTGGACACACCTTTTTGAGAGAGCCAAAAATTATGCTATGCTTGCTCCTATGCTTCACTTAAATTTTTAGAGCCATGGAATTGCTCTAGTGCTTCACTTATATCTTTTTGAGAATGGTGTGCTTTGTTATTTTTGAAGAAATGCTCTCATGATTCACTTATATTTATTTGGGAGTTAGTAAGTTTTTTAAGAAATTCTCTCTTGCTTCACTTAGATTATTTTGAGAGAAAGAAATATTGTGCTCATGTTCTTCACTTAAATTTGTTTGAGCTTATTAAAAGCAACATATGAAATTAGTCCCAAAGTGATAGATATCCAAGGAGGATATAATAAAAACTTTCATGAAGATCATTGGACAAAATAAACTTGGTTCTTAGTAATGGTTTTGAGGTATGACAATATGATATGTGAGTCATGTCGATGAGTAATTATGCTTTAGTAAGAATATTAGTGTTAACATTTGTGATTCCCTATGCAAGCACGAAACTCAATAGTTATGCAATGAAATTATTCAGTGTTACTTATGCTTAATGCTTGGGTATGAGATTTTTCGTTTCTTGGTTGGACGCTTCTCAATCTTTTTGCTAGCCTTCATTTTTCACTAAGTATGATCACTACTTGTGCATTTGAAACCCTTTAAACCAGTTTTGCCTTATGAGTCCACTATACCTACCTATATGCGGTATTTCCGTGCCGTTCTAAGCAAATTTGCAAGTGCCATCTCTAATTTTCAAAATAAATTTCTCTTTTGTGTGCTCGTACCACTCGTGAGATGGTGAGGTGTGGCCGATATTTTCCATGCTAGATGTGTTATTGTCACGATGAGTGTTTATTCACTTGTCATTGCACGAGAGTACAGCAAAGATATTAGGGGTGCCCAGTCCCGAAATGAAAAATGAATTTACATTATGTTGTCAAATAATAAATTCCTTGGAAAGTGTTGGTATGGAGGGCACCCGTGGATACGGTTAGCCATGGAAAGTGAAAGTATGGTGGAAAAAGGAATAAACTTTATTTTTTGTTTGGGAACCACCTATGATATATATAGCATGGAAGGTGTTGATAACTCTAAGTCATTTTCGTTGGTAGGAAAAGTATGCCTCCCAAAATGTTTTTATCTCTCAATTTTCTCTTTGAGCTCTGGCACCTCTACAAATCCCTACTTCCCTCTGTGAAGGGCCTTTCTTTTACTTTATGCAAGTTTTATTTTGAATTTGAGTCTCCATGTTCTTTTATAAAGCACCAACTAAGGGGCACTATGATCGTATTTGAGCATTGGGTGTAGCTAATATTCGAGTGTGTTTCATGAATGGATCAATGATTGAGCATAATGGGCTAGGGAAAACTTGCTTTAGTGTTGATATTTTGAAAGACATGGTTGCTTGTTGATATGCTTGAGTATGAAAGTCTTCATGTCAAAACTAGACTATTGCTTTGAACCATATAAAAGTCCAAATGTCCATGCTACAAAGAAAATATCATGTGATGAACATGTTAGGCAGCATTCAACAATAAAAATTTATTTTTATCATTTACCTACTTGAGGACGAGCAGGAATTAAGCTTGGGGATGTCGATACGTCTCCAACGTATCTATAATTTTTTTATTGTTCCATGCTGTTATATTATCATTCTTGGATGTTTTACAATCATTTTATACCATTTTTTGGTACTAACCTATTGACATAGTGCCCATTGCCAGTTGTTGTTTCCTGCTTGTTTTTACATTGCAGGAAATCAATACCAAAGAGAGTCCAAATGCAGCGAAACTTTTTGTGGATTTTTTCTGGACCAGAAGACACCGTATGGGCCAATAAAGTACCTGAGGGGTGCTCCGATGGGAGCACAACCCACTAGGGCGCACCTGGGTCCACCTTGGTGGCCTCCCGCACCTCCTCTTTGCTCTATAAATACCCCAATATTCCAAAAACCCTAGGGGAGTCGACAAAAATCAATTCCAGCCGCTGCAAGTTCCAGAAACACCAGATCCAATCTAGACACCATCATGGAGGGGTTCATCATGTCCATTGGTGCCTCTCCGATAATGCGTGAGTAGTTCTTTGTAGACCTATGGGTCCATGGTTAATAGCTAGATGGCTTCCTCTCTCTCTCTCTCTCTCTCTCTTGATTCTCAATACAATGGTCTCTTGGAGATCCATATGATGTAAGTCTTTTTGCGGTGTGTTTGTTGGGATCCGATGAACCTTGAGTTTATGATCAGATCTATGTTTTTATCCATGAAAGTTATTTGAGTCTTCTTTGATCTCTTATATGCATGATTGATTATAGCCTCGTATTTCTTCTCCGATATTTGGGTTTTGTTTGGCCAACTTGATCTATTTATCTTGCAATGGGAAGAGGTGCTTTATCATGGGTTCGATCTTACGGTGCTTGATCCCAGTGACAGAAGGGGAAACGACACGTATGATGTTAAGGATAACAAGATGGGGTCTATTTCTACATAAATAGATCTTGTCTACATCACGTCATCATTCTTATTGCAGTACTACATTTTTCCATGAACTTAATACACTAGATGCATGCTGGATAGCGGTCGATGTGTGGAGTAATAGTAGTAGATGCAGGCAGGAGTCGGACTACTAATATTGGACGTGATGCCTATATAATGATCATTGCATGGATATCATCATGATTATTTGAAGTTCTATCAATTGCCCAACAGTAGTTGTTTTCCCACCATTTGCTATTTTTCTCGAGAGAAGCCACTAGTGAAACCTACGGCCCCCGGGTCTCGTCTTTAATATATTTGCCTTTGTGATCTATTTTCCTTTGCTTTTATTTTCAGTTCTATTAAACCAAAAATACAAAAATACCTTGCTTCTCTTTGTTTTATTTGCATTCCATTTATCCAATCTATCACAACTTTATCCCGTCTCCACGCCAATTTCCGGCGCCGTTACCCGAAAGGGATTGACAACCCCTTTAACATGTCGGGTTGCGAGTATTTGTTATTTGTGTGCAGGGGCTGTTTACGTTGTGTTGCATGGTTCTCCTACTGGTTCGATAACCTTGGTCTCATCACTGAGGGAAATACCTACCGTTGATGTGATCCATCATCCCTTCCTCTTTCGGGAAATATCGACATAGTTCAAGCAAACATCACAGACGTCCAGTCCAACTTTTCTATCCGGACGTCCGGTACCTGTTAGACGTCCGGTGTCTGTGCTGCATAAGTGACCCCCACGACTGTCGTGTCAAAACCGGCGGATCTTGGGTAGGGGGTCCCGAACTGTGCGTCTAAGGCTAATGGTAACAGGAGACCGGGGACACGATGTCTTACCCATGTTAGGGCCCTCTCGATGGAGGTAATACCCTACTTCCTACTTGATTTATCTTGATGATATGAGTCTTACAAGAGTTGACCTACCACGAGATCGAAGAGGCTAAACTCTAGAAGCTAGCCTATGGTATGATTGTTGTGGTCCTATGGACTAAACCCTCCGGTTTATATAGACACCGGAGGGGGCTAGGGTTACACGGAGTCGGTTACAGAGAAGGAGATCTATCATATGAATCGCCAAGCTTGCCTTCCATGCAAAGGAGAGTCCCATCCGGACACGGGACGAAGTCTTCAATCTTGTATCTTCATAGTCCAACAGTCTGGCCAAAGTATATAATCCGGCTGTGCGGATACCCCCTTATCCAGGACTCCCTCAGTAGCCCCTGAACCAGGCTTCAATGATGATGAGTCTGGCACGCAGATTGTCTTCGGCATTGCAAGGCGGGTTCCATCTCCGAATATTCCAAGGTAACTTCCGAACACAAGGATCGTGTCCGACTCTGCAAGACAAATTTCACATACCACCATAGAGAGATAAATATTTCACAAATCTAATTCGCTGACAATTCCTCGTAGTGTGACATCACGTCACGGCCCAGCCTTTATTCGAACCGTTTTTTATAACCAGCTATCGCACACATTGCGAGGCGGTTTTCTTGGCACGTCTTGTCGAAACAGAGATCGTGTCCCCCTTATCGCGGGATCATCATCAATATGGGTATGGGTAACCCAACCGTGCCATCAATCGTGGTGCTTGGAAAATGAGTAATTTTGACAGGCAAGTGGGGAGGCGCACATTTTTTTCACCGTCTTTATAAAGGGATAAGGATCCCCCGTTTTCACCCACGCCTTCTTCCTCCTTTGCCTATCCGTTCTCGCACTCTCGAGCCCCAGCGCCCATGTTCTCACCTTCTTCGTAGGACCATCCACAACATGTCTGGAGCGGGAGGCAAGTGGATGGCCTCCTCCGTCATGGAGGAGGACATTACCAAGCTTCGGGCGGCCGGATACCTGGCCGAAAACATCACGCACAGGCTTCCAGCGGAGGGACAAATCACCCCACCCCAAAGTCTCGGGAGAGAGTAGTATTCCTCCCTCATTTCATCTGCGGATGAGCGTTTCAACTCCACCCGTTCGTCCGCGGGCTCATGTATTACTATGGGCTAGATTTTCATGATCTGGCCCCAAATTTCATCCTCAACATCTCGGTGTTCATCCTCGTGTGCGAGGCCTTCCTCCGCATCAAGCCCCACTTCGGCCTGTGGCTGAAGACCTTCTGCGTGAAGCCGAAGATCGTGAGCGGCCAGCATGCGGAGTGCGGAGGCGCCATGGTGGGAAAAATGCCCAATGTTACATGGCTTGATGGCTCCTTTGTGGAAACCGTGAAAGGGTGGCAACCAGGGTGGTTCTACATCACCGAGTCGCGCGACGCCAATTGGGAAGCGGCCCCCAAATTCCGATCAGGAATCCCCATGCGACTCAACTCTTGGGAAAAGAAGGGCCTGGCCTAGGGCGAACCTATGGAGCTGACCGGACTCGAGACCTGCATCAAAAGTATGAGGGACAAGAAGATCAAGCTTGTCAACGTGGTCCAGGTCATGCTCGTCCGTCGGATTCTCTTGTGTCAAAGACGGGCATTCAATATGTGGGAGTTCGATCCGGCCGAACACCAGATGCTGCATGAGCTCTTCAACGTGATGCATAAGGACGTCTGGAAGGTGTTGTTCAAGACCGGCGAAGTTCCTCCTCCCATTTCCGAGGACCGCGGGCTCAGCGCAAAGCGCCTTGCCAATCCGGTAAGCCATCTAACCATCACAAGATGTACCTTTCCCAGCATATTCGTGGGAGGATTTTAAGTCACCATGCTGACAAAACAGGATTACATGGAAACGGCGGAGCAGATCGATTGTCCGGCTCCGCTGCCCGAAGATCCAGCGACCGCGCTCCTGACGGAGATGCTGGTTCTGGCGCCTTACAAGGTGCCGGAGAAAAAGGCCGAAAAGAAGGCCACGTGGACCAGGGAGGGTCTCCGGCGCGAGGCTGCATTGGACGCCTCACCCAAAGATGATGAGGCGCATTCCTCCCACAAAGGGGAGGAGAAGAAGAGGAAGAAGGCTGCCCCGACCGGGGAGGCCGAAGGATCCAAGAAGGTGGCCGCGGGGACCACGAAGGGTCTCCGACGCAAGGCCGTAATAGACTCGTCGTCCAAGGACGGCAAGGCGGATTCCTCCCATGGAGATGGGGGGAAATACGAGGAAATGCCTCCTCCCCGCACTGGGGAGGAGAAGAAAAGGAAAGCCGCCCCACAGGGGGATGCTAGGACGCCGAAGAAGGGAAAGGCGTCCCTTCCGGATCACTCCACCACGGCCACCTATAGCGAGGAGGAGTGGCTGCCCAGGGGCAAGCCCTAGGCGAAGTCGTAAGTATACGCACTCCGTAATACTTTTCGTGTGACTTTAACTTCATAGTTTGTAATAACGCCGAACACGTATATGCAGTCCGGCTGAGTCCAATCTCGGGATCCTCTTCGGAAGGGTCTCTGAGTGAGTCGGAGATGAATTCACTCGCGAAGGCCACCTCCCCACGACCTACGGATGACACCAAGGTGTTGTACCAAAGGATACCAGAGCGGGGGGCAATGGTTCTGGAGACGCCCGAAGGCAAAATCCCAGATGCCGGGCACATCGGGGGTAAGACCCCCATGGATTATGTAGACGGGAGCCACAACAAGCCTGGCTCCCAGCCGGTTACTGCGCCGGAGCCTCCAAAGGCTCCAGATTCTAGTAGGCAACCCCTCGCAAAGGAGGAACGAGCCGGCCGTGCCGATTACCTCCGCCCAGCCGGAGGCATCGAATAATTTGATGGAAGTGCTTCGAGGCGCTTCCATTGACGAAGAGCACCGTACTCTTATGAGTACGGTGATTGAGAAGGTTCACTCCGCAAAAAGCGGATTGACCGAAGCCTGCACCAGCTTCCTGACAGGCTTTGAGGTAAGTAATGAAAAAGTGTGAGAAAATATCACCCAATAGACAGTAGCCCCTGATGCTCTGTTTGGTGTTCGGAAAGAAAAGCCAAACAGAGGGTCAATGTTCAATCCGCAGGGGTCTAATAGTACTTGTCTATGTTAATGATCAGGCATTGCTGCTGACCGCCGCTGCGCGCATAGCTGAGGTCGCCGAACTCAGGCAGGACCTGGGGCAAGCCAAAGAAGAGCTCGGCCTCGTGAAGAGGCAGCTCGAGGAGAACAAAGGTATGTGATACCCCGTCCGTGTGTCATGTAGAGGAGAAAAATTGATGATGCTAACAAAAAGCATCATGGTTTTTAATAGGGGCCACGACTGAAGTGGCGGCCTTGAAGAAAGCTATGTCCGAAGCCGAAGCCAGGAAGGCCACAGAGTGCACCGATCGTGAGAAACAAGATGCTCGGGTGGGGGAGTTACAGCAAGAGCTCCAGGAGTTCGGCAAGAGGTTCAAGTCCTTGGAGCATGACTTCAAGACGCAAGTGTCCGAGATTGCCAAAGCCCTCGAGAGCGCGAAAGATGCCAAGGACGAAGCCCAAAAGGCCCTCCAGGAAATCCAGGCGGCCAAGAAGATAGCGGGGGGTAAGGCATTCATTATGCAAAGCAAGCATGTGGAGGAGACATTTCTTTTACTCACCCGCATTCGGAGCTCTCCAGGGGCATTCACAGATCTACCACGCAGCATATCGGATGCCGCGGAGTTCTACCGTGCCGAAGAGGGGAGCTCGACGGAGAAGCTGTTCTGGTCCCAGTATGCTGGAACCGAACAGCCAATGTCTCTGAGTGACCAACTGAAGCAATTGGTCGAACTCCACAGGGCGGCCGAACTGGCCATGAAGGACCTCATAGTCCAGATGTGGCCTGGTGAGCCCCTGCTCGACAGCTACTTCGTCCTTATAAAGCAGATGGTAAGTGCATGTCCGCGGCTTGAAGTTATCAAGCAGTCCGTCTGCATTGAGGGTGCCCGCCGGGCTTTTGCCCGTGCGAAGATGCATTGGGCCAAACTGGATGCTGAGAAGCTGGTGAAGAATGGGCCCCCGGAGGGCAAGGAGCATCACTACCCCGAGAAATATTATAATGGCATTATCAAAGGCGCTCGCCTTGTGGCCGATGAATGCACCAAGAACTTAATCTTTGAGTGAATGTACTCATGTCTTTTTTGTAATATGAGAACGAGTGTGTTGGCGCCATATAACGCTTTGTTGATTTAAAATATTACCTTCTGTGCGGCCATTTATAAAATTCTGAAAGTAGGCAAGTCGTTGGCTTCCGCCCCCGTGTAGCTAGTACTGGGGTGTTCGTGGAAAACCCAAACACTCTTTATCCAAGGTTTTGGTCATTTAAGGAGGTGTTTGGCACAGCGAACAAGACAATCGAACTATGCGACTTTATAACTCTCACTTGGCCATAGAAGTCTATAATTTTAAATTTCGGCGAAGCCCCTAGTATTCGGAAGGCCGAACTGGGGCGCTATACACGCCTAAATCGAACAAGGCCAATTCCTCGCTCTAAGCGGAAAAAATCTTTAGGGATTTAGTACCTCTCGAACAGCGACCAGCTCTCGCCACATCATGACAGTCAGTTTTCGGCTTTCTCTACTGAGGTGCTCGTCCGGAAGAACCGGGACACAATCGCCGTAGTTCTCCCTGCGCTACCTTAGCCGATATAACGGAACATAAGGTACCAAAACAAGGAAGCCGGGCTAACCCAACTATTGACCCAAGACATGATTCGGAGCTGATGCATATAATGCTATAAGTTCGGGGTGTCGCACAGTCGAAAGTGTTCGGACTTTTATTGTCATGTTATGGGGCTAAATAAAAAGCCCCTGGCGAACTGATCGTACCAAAGTGTACGGATGCAACATTAAATAAATATTCAAGGGAAAATATGAAGATAGTAATAAGAAGCTGACGATGTATACTATTTCCCATTGTTATTTGATAATACGGCAAGGCGTATGTGTACAATTAATGCATTAAGCAGAAACAAATAGGACTATTTGACATGTCCTATCCGAGGGCAGGCTGCATCCGGGTATGTAAAAACAGGTATAACGATCATTGACAGAGACCACCTGGGTATTCCCTTGTGTGCAAAGCCTCTTGCCTCCTTGGTGTTCCCCCCAGTGATGAGTCTGGTAGTCCGGTTCTCTGAAGGGGCTGCCCGAAAGTAGGGTCCTGAAAGAAAGAAAGGAAAAGGGTGTGCGGGCCTCGTGGCGGCTGAACCGCACTATGAGTTGCATCGTTGACTCGCCTCTAGCTATGCCCATGGTATTTTGAGTGCGTAGTTGTGTATGCGTGGCAAAAATGCCTCCTCAATGGGGCTGGGGCGGAGGCCGGATTGCTAATCGAGCTCTTGGCGTGCCTGACCATCCTGTTGTGGGGTGCTCCGGACTCGCTTGACAGTGTTCGGGGTTGTTATTACCGAATGGGCTGTCTGTCGAAGAAGGCTGCTTTGTACTTCTGCCACAAGGGCCACAGTGTGCTCTTCCGTACGGAGGAAGTGGTCTGTGTTTCCATTGACTATTATAACCCCGCGGGGTCCTGGCATCTTGATCTTAAGGTATGCATAGTGCGGTACCGCATTGAATCGAGCGAACGTGGTTCATCCCAATAGTGCATGATAGCCACTACGAAAAGGGACGATGTCGAAGATTAATTCCTCGCTTCGGAAATTATCCGGAGATCCGAAGACCACTTCCAGTGTTATTGAGCCCATACAGCGGGCCTCTACCCC
This sequence comes from Triticum aestivum, assembly GCF_018294505.1. Classification (NCBI taxonomy): domain Eukaryota; kingdom Viridiplantae; phylum Streptophyta; class Magnoliopsida; order Poales; family Poaceae; genus Triticum; species Triticum aestivum. The sequence goes on from NC_057798.1 coordinate 61,821,464, forward strand.
TAGAATTACACCTTTAAAGGTGGTTTTGGTTGGTTTGATCCGTGAGGGATCGATGCCCATTTTGCGCACTGTATCCTGATAGAGCAGGTTCAGGCTACTGCCACCGTCCATAAGGACTCGCGTGAGATGGAATCCGTCGATGATTGGGTCAAAGACCAATGCGGCTGAGCCGCCGTGATGGATGCTGGTAGGATGGTCCCTACGATCAAAGGTGATCGGATAGGCACTACAAAAAAAAAGACACATCCGTGACATTTTGGGCCGAACAAATTTTTTTTGTCATACATATGACACTTCTAAGACGATAATTGTGACAAAACTCGGTATCATCATAGATGTGGTGGGCTCCTACTTCTATGACAAAAAATCATGACAGAAAATGGGCTTTTCGTCCTGGGCGGGCCGAAGACGCAGCTGCATGACATTCTTTGGGCCGTCCATGACGGAAAAACCCGTGGTAGAAGCAAGGGAGAGGAAAATTTCGGGGAGTTCCCGGTTACGATGGGAGATCGGGGGCCGAGCAATGCGTGTTTCCCTCGTACACGTACGCGCGTGTGTGCGAGGCATTGGCTCTAACTAAACCCGAGCGAGGCATTGGGCTCTAACTGAACCCGGGCGATTGCATTGCAGGCTATGCGTTACTGAACCCGAGCGATTGATTGATGGCTGTTAACTGAACCCAATCGAGCAATTCCTTCGCTACTGCTGATAACTGAAGTCGGTCGATTGGATGAACAGTGAGCCTTGCGGGGGGGTTGGATGAACAGTGAGCGGTGGCGTTGCCTCTGGATGAACATGACCCCGTGGTGTGGAGGGCTGGATGAACAGTAGACGGTGGAGGGGTGGATGAACAGGACCTCGTGGTGTGGAGGGCTGGATGAACAGTAGACGGCGGAGGGGTGCCCGTGGAGGGGTGGATGAATAGGACCCCGTGGTGTGGAGGGCTGGATGAACAGTAGACGGTGGAGGGGTGCCCGTGGAGGGGTGGTTGAACAGTAGCCGGTGGAGTAGCGCGCGGTGGAGGCTGGATGAACAGGAGCCCATGGAGGCTAGAGGAGGTCGACGGTAGCCCGTGGAGGCTGGAGGAGGTCGACGGTGGAGATGAACAGTATCCCGTGGAGTCCCGTTTTGCGGTAAGCCACACCCCTCCCAATGAACAGGACCCCCGTTTCGACCGTAGCGCTCCAACACAAGTCCGTTTCGTCCGTTTTGCGGTACGCCACACCCCTCCTGATCAACAGGACCCCGTTTCGACCTTAGGAGGTCTGTTTCCTCCGTTTTGCGGTACGCCACACCCCTCCCGATCAACAGGACCCCCGTTTTGATAGTAGGAGGTCAGTTTCCTTCGTTTTGCGGTACGCTAGACCCCTCCCGATGAACAGGATCCCGTTTCGAACGTGGCCGGTCGAACACAAGGTCGTTTCCTCCGTTCTGTGGTACGCCAGGCCTCATTTCCATCGCATGTTCCATCCAAGCCCTCCCGATGAACACGACCACGCATTCTGTTCTGACCCAGCCGGTTGGCTCCCCATGAACACGACGACGACGCTATTTCTCCGTTCCGACCCAGCCATGTACATGAGCCCTGGCCGTACGTATATGCGAGTAGGCGTTCAAGACCCCGCCCGTATGTACACATACGTGGTCGTATTTTCTTTCTTGCACACTGGCCGTTGTACGTACGTGTACATGCTACGTGCGCGCCTCTACTACGACACGTGCGTGCCTCTACATAAAACCAGTATATATGTACGTACACGTTCGCGACCAGAATGACAATGCTACGTACGCTTCGACCAGGTGGGTCCCGACTGTCAGGCACTTCCTTGTGTGCGAAGATGTAGCTGGTGGGTCCCAGCTGCCAGGGGGGCGAATCGTTTTTTTCGGACGCATTTCCTTGCGTGCGAAGATGTAGCTGGTGGGTCCCAGCAGCCAGGGGGCGAATCGTTTTTCTTTTTTTTGCCCAGACGCACTTCCTTGCGTGCGAAGGTGTAGCTGGTGGGTCCCAGCAGTCAGGGGGGAAACATTTTTTTCATGAAATACGGTGGCCCATCCGGTGGGTCCCTGCTGTCAGGTGGAGGAATAATTATTTTGCGCGTAATAAGGACGCACTTCCTTGCGGCTGCCGTGGACCCATCTGTCAGCCTCTCCATGCATAGTACTCTTCCGATAAAAGTCGGTCGTTGACCACATTGACCATGCCGCGCCGAGAGCACCACAGCGGTGGACGACGGCGAGGCCTAGGAAGGGGACGACGCGGAGTCGGGGAAGATGCAGCAGTGGATGCCCAAATGAAGAGGAGTACGAGGGTTCACTGGTTCGGCTGTGGTTTGAGGCTGCCGTCGCTGCAGAATAACAGGGGGTGTGGGTGAGTAGAGGGATGGCCTGGCCAGCGGTGGGAGTAGTAGGGGGCGGTGAGGCCTCTGCGGCATCACAGCCGGCCACGGGAGGCAGGAGCATGCGGCACGACCGGTGCTGCTTTGGGCGGCTGGAGCACGAAGACCAGAGGTTGAAGAAGCACTACGATCGTTGGATGGACATCATACGGTCACTGGAGCTAGAATCGTTCATATTGACTAAGTTGACAAAACCCTCCGTCCCCGTAAACTTAGTAGGGACACAAGTCAGCATCCCACCAAGGTGAGTCATAGCTAGCAGGGGGAGTATTCATTTTTTTTGTGCGTAATAAGGAGGCATTTCCGGTGGGTCCGAGCTGACAGCGGGGGGAACATTTTTTTCACGAAATACAGAGACCCTTCCGGTGGGCCCCAGCTATCAGGTGGAGGAATCATTATTTTGCGAGTAATAAGGAGGCATTTTCCTGTATGGGCCCCTACTGTAGCCTCTTCCGATGGCTGTCGTTTGTTGACCATGTTGACCTCGCCGCGCCGAGAGCACAAACATGGTGGACGAGGGAAAGGAAGAGAACCACCCAGAGCTGGCGAAGCCACCGCAACGGATGCCCACGCTGAGGGGAGAACAAGCGCTGATGTCTCCGGAAAATAACAGGATGTGTGGGTGGTTAGAGGGATGGCCTGGCGGCAGCACAGCCAGCCATAGGAGGAAAGAGCAGGCAGTCCCGCCAATGCTGGTTTGGGAGGCTGGAGCAGGAAGATCAAAGATTGAAGAAGCACGGCGGCCGTTGGATGGACATCCAACAGTCACTGTTGTGCGTTAACTAAGTTGACAAAGCCTTGCGTACGCGTCAAAAAAATATGACAGTGTCATCGTCAACCTAGTAGGCCCAGAAGTCAGCATCCAAATCTGTGGAAAACAGCATACAACCCATTAGACATTATTTTCAATAATTTACAGCCCATTTGCTAATTCTTAAGGATATTTGAAGCCCATATTCTTTTTAGAGAAAACTTTGTTTTTGCCACTCTAGTTTTTGCCAACTTTGCTTATGCCACTCTAGAATTTGACATTTCACTTTTTCCACTCTTAGCTTTCGACAATATATCACTTTTGCCATTCCGTGGCAAAAGCAAAAAATTTAGAGTGGCAATTGTGATACATGTCAAAAGCTAAGAGTGGCAAAAGTGAAATGAAAAATTATCGTTTTTGCCACGAAATGGCATTTGTGATGTATTGTCAAAAGCTAAGAGTGGCAAAAGTGAGATGTCAAATTCTAGAGTGGCATAAGCAAAGTTGGCAAAAACTAGAGTGGCAAAAACAAAGTTTTCCCTTCTTTTTATTAGCATTACAGACCATATATTCTGGGCACTGCTAAAAAATTCAACGAAATTTTGCATATTTCGGTGGGGTCTGAACTCTTTTAATCACGAGATTTCGAGTCACATTAAAAATAATTTTCAAAAAATTATATCAAAATAAAATTCAGAAAACAATTCTCCGCAAAAAATGAATGAAATTTAGAATCTTAACTAGCAAAATGCCCGTTCGGTGCACGAAACATGAAGATGCATTTGTATGAGTAGTTTATCTTGTGGGAGAAAAGATGATATTTTAATGTAATTGCCAGTTAGCTTTGGTTTTCATAAGAGTTTAGAGTAGAGAAATCCTGAAAAAATGATATTTTAATGCAATTGCCGGTTGGCTTTGGTTTAATAATTTATAGCCCATTTCTTACAACTTATAGGCCGTTTTCTGGGGAAGCCCATTTCTTACTACTTACATCCCTCCTCGTCTTGAAAGATTTGCAGCCTAGCAGGGCTGAGAAAAGCAAGTAGGCCTCGGTTTTGGTATTCTCCAAAAAAAAGAACTGGGCTAGCCAATTTCAGAAAAAGAAAATATATCAACTGGGCTCGTCATGTGCTTAATAAAAGCGTAAGCGTGGGCTAGACGGACCACAGCCCCCGTACAGCGCACAGTTGAGCTCAGTCTCTGAAACTGAAAAACAACTGGGCGAGCTGCTGGGTCCCTAGTGTTATCCGCTGGTTGTGTAATTTGCTCGTTTTTTGACTACATTGACAATGGCGTGGAACCTAGTTGTCAAACAATTAGGAGGAAGTATTTTTTTGGCTTGTAATAACGAGGCACCTGCTTGCGAAATGCAATGACCCTGGTGGGTCCCTACTGTCAGCCTCTCCACATACAGTCATCTCCTGATTCCTCTTGGTTGTTGACCATGTTGACAACGCCAGACAGTGGCGGGCACAGCGAGCCAACCAAGGCGGAGAACGATGGAAAGGCCTCGGACGGGAACGAACAGCAGCAGTGGAAGATGCGGCAGTGTGGTGGCAGGTGGAGGGGAGTACGAGGGCAACAACATGGAAGTCAAGCATACAAATGGTACAAAAAGCCCAAGGATTAATTGTTCATCAAAGTTTTAGACAATACCCAGATTGAACATGACAGTAACATCTAACCCAACCACTCTTTTTGCAGTCACAAACAAATGGATCGGTCTGATCCATAAAATCAACATCCTGTGCAAAAAAAATTATGTTAGGATGTCTACAACTTATTGTAAATAGAAGTCGAGCACGTTTAGAAGCCCATTTGTCCACCTGAAACTTCTTTTTTTGTTGTTCAACATGTTCGTCCATGAGAAATCTCTTGCTGTAAAAATTAAGCCTCATGGACAATAGTAACCTCGCATTCAACAGGAAGAATGTGACAAAGCTTCTGTTTGCCTGGTTGGATGCATATCGTCCCATCGTTATTGTCCTCATACGAATGTCATGAGAACTGAGAAAATCCTTGTGCTTATTACGCCAACGATTGGTTATATGTTTTTCTCCATGTGGTTCTGCCTAAGTAGACATGAAGATTGAAAACAGTTAAGGTCTGAAAAAAGAGTATGTCGAAAGAAGGACAGGTGAACAGTTAATTCTAGTACAATATATACGGGCTTTCAATGTGCATGAAATCATCACTCTATGTATAAATTCTCCAGAGATCGAAAGCATCGCAGTAGGCCAATAATTATGTCCAGATCAAAACTATACATTCTGATATATATCATCTTGACAGAATCCAGTAGCATTGATAGGCTATAAATGGACGAACTCTTCATTGAGCATATATAACATAATATTAGTACCCAAAGTGTACTCCAAGATGATATAAAACTTATGCGCACAAATGAAAAATGCAGCATATGATTACAAATGTGTAGATGATAATATACGGTACCTGAAAAAGTGAGGAGCCAAACACCCACTCCTTGTCTATTAAACGGGTCACGAATTACACCCAAGGTCTCTAGTTTGGGCGCAGAGACAATAGCTATTTCTGAAGGTGTATAAAAATTATGAAGGAGCAACTTTTCAAGTGAAGGGGCATTTTCAATGATGAACTGCTGTCCTTTAAAACAAATTCCAGTGCTTTTAAGGTGAGGCGAATTTATTTGGAGACAACTGATACCGGTTTCTATTCCCAAAACAATCAGCAAGCGCTCCAGGGCAGGGCAACTGGAGTGCATGATGTTGTGCAGTGAGGCCTCCGACAGATAAACCACCACAAGCGAAAGTTTTTTTAGCAATTGGAGTCGAAGCATTTGTACCAGATCGTCTGGTAGATGGCATCGGGCGAAGGTGGTGGTGTGGAGAGAGGAGGAAAACCGCGAGATGGACAACGGTGGTGTGGGCACGAATTCTTGGTATGTTCGTGGTATGAAACTTTCGTGGTAATGGTAGAACTCAAACTGCTGGAGTTTTCCAAATTCAGTGGATGTCAGCCAAGCGTCCACCTTGCCGGGTATGGACAGCAGGTAGCTTGTCGGGATGCAGGGGCATTGAACGGGGCCCTGCTGGTGAGAAGAGACGATGGCTCTAAGGAGAACAAATTCAGGACGGACAGATATCTGATGACAGTCGAGATTGAGGGGCGTGGTGCGCCATAGAGGGCGCCATGGAGTTGAGAGGACTTGTGCGCGGCAGCAATCCTTGGTAGGGAGAAGCGAGATGATCTCCTCAAGGATGACGCCCGGGAGATCGCTGATGCGGTCCACCGGAGATTCTACCGGTTCCTCAGATCCGGGAGGGGGGCTCGCCGCTTCTCCCCGTGCTAGCGGGTGCGGGATCTACAAACGGCGTCGCCGCTGGCGAGAGCCTCATCTTCTTGGCGCTGGGGCCAGCCGACTCCATTTTCCTTGTGGGCGTCACGCCGAGCTCACGGGTTTGAGCACAGTAGCCAGAGACGAGCCCAGTGGCAGCGCGAGTGGGGAAGAAGTAGGGCTGGGGATTTCTGTAGGAGTGGAAGAAGAGGAGCAGTGTACGAGTGAGGAAGAAGGTGAGCAGGGTTTTCTAGACGAGTGAGGAAGATTGGGGAGCAGGGGGAATTGGGTGGGGATACGGAAGTGGGAGAGCAAGCTATTCGTGTTTATAAGGCCTGCTGCACTAACTACTCGCTTTTTCCTAAGAACCGCTCTCTTCCTTTGCGTTGCTGCATTGGAGCTGGTGCATGGGCTTGGCTGACTGGCCATGCATGCAGGATGCATGTGCCCGCCGGCCAATGCATGCGCCTGGTTTGTTACTAGGCCTATTTAATAGGGTGGTTATGGAGTAAATTAAGGAGATTTATTTTCTCTGTGTGCATCCACCAAATTAGAGGATGCGGTACTGGATGTAGACACTCATATTAAACTAACATTCAGAAGAACAAAAGTTCAGCATGTCTATGCATCTCAATGATTCACCATACTATAACCAATATACAAAGCTATGAGAAGGTGTGGAAATAAAGAAAATCGGTCGATGCTTCTTTGAGCAAAGGGCCTCCCTGCGCATGCATTAATTTCTTGGGCATGCTTGTTTCTTCTCAATGTTGCGAGCACTTTGAGCATGTTGGCAACTCCACAGCTAGCTAGCTGCCTCATCTTGCAATTGATGCTGACACATTTGCAGCAAACACATGAGGCAATAGAGATGACTCAACATGGGTCCATATTGTGCAATTCCCCTGATATCATATTCATTGTCCTGAATCTGAAAAGATAGGAAAACAGTAGCTATACTTAAAGGTGTTGCAAAACAGTAGCACATATCAATAGCTAGGAATGACAAAACAAAATCATCTGGACGAAGGGGATACTGACCTGCTTGAGGAAGATTACATATAATTTCATAAGTCCTTGGTTGATTTCCACCTTCGGCTGCACTGCTTGTTTGCTCCTCCACACATGACAGGATCGTTCCGCACTGCATTCAGCAAGTCAATGTACGAATAAGCTAATTTTATCTTGCGGTGGTCACTGTACCTAGTTACGAATGTAAGAATACCTGGAGCACCATGAGGTTAGCTGACAGCAGGTAGATGCAGCCATATAAAATTTGTGCGGTGCTACCAAAATTGAGGTCTGTATCCCTTCCCGTTATGAGAATTCTTCTTGAAGTTGGTAGAATGTGACGGCTTGTTATTTGCATCAAACTTGCCTTTCCCCTGATATTTGTTCTTGTTGTTTTGGGACTGGTTGGGCTGGAAGTTATTCTCATGTACCATGTGGGCACTAGAAACTCCCTCAGTGACCCGATCACGTGTGTCTTTTGCTCTCGTCTTCTCCTCAAAATCAAGAGTGCTAATGAGATCCAAAACAAAAAACTCATGTCTCTTGTTTTTAAGAGAAGTAGCAAAATCGTTCCACGAAGGTGGAAGCTTGGCAATGATGGTCCCAGCAACAAATTTGTCCGGCAACACACACTTAAAGTACTCAAGTTCCTTAGAGAGTGACTGCATCTCATGAGTCTGCTGAACAACAGAGCACTCATCAGTCATCTTGTAGTCACAGAATTGCTCCATGACGTACAACTCGTTGCCAGCACCCAAGGGCCCAAACGTGGCCTCGAGCGCAGCCCACATGTCTTTGCCGCTGTCAAACGACATATATGAATCCACAATGGAATCGTCAAGAACACTCAGCAGGGCGGCTTTGAAGAGGGCATCCATGTTCTGAAAAGCTTCCTGCTGTGTAGGATTAAGATCGCCCTCAGGCTTACCCTTAGTGGCATCATAGCAGTACATGATCTGAAACCAATATACTGCTCTTGTGCGCCACCTTTTATATTGCTCCCCCTTAAAAGTAGGCGGCTTCAAAAGCGCAGCAAAACCACTCGGATTAAATTGCCTGTAATCAGGTTTTTGGATTGGATTTTTGAATATATGAGCAATTTAGTATGAGATTTAATCTGAATCAGCAGTAAATAGATCATGACGACAATTGCAAACATCAAAGTAATGATGCAGACTAAACCAGGAGGACAGAATCACATACTGTACAGCGGGAGCAGAACCGATGTGGTTGATGTTGTCACTCATGTCGTTGATGAAGAGGTTACCGAGATCAGGGAAGAAGGTTGTTGTTGAGGAAGTCATCGCTGGCAGCAGTCACAGGAGTGTGCTCCCCAAAAACCTGATCGCCCCTCTCCCGTACAGGATCACGAAAGGCGGGGTTCAGAGGACTGCTGTCCCTTCTCGCGGTGCACGTCGGAAGGAGGGCTGGAGAAGAATTGTGTGGCGGCACTAAGATCTGGAACGGTGCGAAACCATATTATACAGCGGCGGCTAGGGTAGAGCATGTCAGGTCGGTCGTGCGAGTATAATAGTAGGCCTTTGGCCCCCAAACCCCATGTCCAAGTCAATAATAGCTCTAAAAAAAGTCAATAATAGCCCCACCAAGGTTTGTCTCAAAAAACGGAGTAATTAAGGCGTCCGTTAGTCCCTTTAGTATAAATACAATATCATTAATAATGGCCCCACCTTTTGTCTCACAAAGTATGTTGGAGTACAACCGGCTACACGTTTACAATCCGCTTCTCTTCTCTCTCCCCTTCTCTCTCCTTCAACTAAGCACAAATACTATATTTAAATCCTTATAGCCTGCTTATGTCATCTAAGTGTAGTATTTGCTCTAAAGTTACTATCCACTGTGTAGTCTGAAATGCCGGGCGTGCAGCGGGCGGTGCCCTTGGTCGGCGCGCCGCTTCAACGACGGAAGCAGTGAGAGGTCGCGTCGCCCTAACTTGCCATCAATGTGGAGCGGCGGGCTCAGCTGGCGCCGGGCGGGAAGCGCGCGCGGGAGGGGGAGCGGTTTTTGTTGGGCCAAGAAGGTGAGAAGCCAAGTTGGGATCGGTCTGGACGGGGAAATATCATGTGCTCCCATACTCTGCATATGACACTAGTCTATGTTACTACTCCCTCCTTTCCGGTTTATACAGATGTTTAGAGTAACATAGTAATATGTTACAGTACAAGTTACTCCCCACTATGACCAGCCTTGGCCTCTCCCAGTGCTCCACCATGTATAGCTCCTAAGCTTACCACGTAGGCATAAAATATGATGTGGCACCAATAAACTAAGCACCTATGCATTGAAGACTTGAGTTACTAAGCCATTTAATGCACTTAGCACCTCATCTAAAGATCATTAATAGTATAGCCAGTGCCATGTCATCTACAGCCCATCTTATAGTCAACATGTACAATAGTAGATCAAAAGAGTGTACTACTACTTTTTTATTCTGTGGCCCACCTTTCATTCTCACAAAGTGCCTAGGAGCATGTGCTAGAGCTGGCTCTTCACGAAGAGCCCGCTTACCTTCTCTCTCCTCTTCTCTTTCCTCCAACTAAGCAGAAATATACTAGTTTATTCCTTATAGCCCGCTGACTCAACTCTATTGTACTTGCTCTAAGCACATCTAAGCACTTACTAGCACCCCCTTGACCGTGGACCTTGATGGTGTATGTCACCTTGTGTCTCATAATTTTCCTCGTCATCATCTGAGTCCTAGAAGATCTCACCCACATCATCATTAGCATGCAGCCGCCTTGATAGACAACGTGCACAGAAGGAGTAGAGGCGACTGGGGACGCACCACCACCACGTCGTGGGCACTATGTATGTGCTCGTGTGCATGCAGCGTGCGTGTTTTTCCATCGGTGCTAGCTCTAAGGCCAAGGTTGCGGTCGTCTTCGTCTCCGACTAGTAGTTGAGCAACGACGGCAAAGAGGTGTTGCAAGAGATGCGTATGCGCCGTTGCGTGCAAGCTTCGCCGTAGCACGACGAACCGGATGTTGCTGCGGATGGCGCATGCTTCCATGCAGCTGAGTGTGTGCGCATGCATGTGTTATTCACGTGCATTCTGCGGCCGAGCTTGTGTACGTGCGTTGTGTGCTCCATGTTGTGCGCGTATGTGCATGAGTTAGATCGGATGGAGTTAGTACGTTGGCTTGTGTACATGCGTGGTTGCATGCGTCCTGTACATGCGTGGCTTGTTGCGTGGTTATCAATAATTCAATTTAAACTACTCCCTCCGTTCCTAAATATAAGTCTTTCTAGCCATTTCAAATAGACTACAACATACGAATGTATGTAGACATATTTTAGAGTGTAGATTCACTCATTTTGTTTCGTATGTAGTCCCTTATTGAAATATCTAAAAAGACTTATATTTGGGAACGGAGGGAGTATAAAACATCTTCAACTTAACATCCTGATGTACCGTTTCTAGTGGTTAGTGAAAAGTTCATGTTCTTTTATTTGTTTATAGGTGGTCAGGCAGCAAAAAACAGGGGGAAACGCGCAAGGTTCCTTGCAGACGCTCCACCGCAAGGTACCTTGCTCCTCCTTGGTCGTCGGGAATCTATGCTCTTCAACTCTTTTCTTTTACGTGAGCTTTGTTCATCCTTTTCCCAACACGCGAGACATCTAGCATCAAGGTGCACGTGTCATACAAGAAAAAGGAGATAATCAGATAAGCAGTGCGTAAGTGAGTCGTGCGGGGGGGGAGCAGGGGGAAACCCTTTTTCGTAAGTGAGTCGTGCACTTCAATGGCACCTACGTAATATTTTTTCTCCTTGATGGCACGTGAATAGTGCACGTACTCAACGACGGAGCACGGGATGGTAGCAATGACATGGTCAGCCCTTTTTTGGAGAGAGTACGTACTACTAGTAAATAACTTTGATGTGTCCCGTCAACTCGCAGAATGATGAGAAGCTTGATTACGCCTTCTCCCTCGCCAACGCGTGCGCGATGGCTCGCAACATGAGGAGAAACTTTTGCTTACAAGCGGTGGACGTGCAGCAGTTCATTTGGTGTCAGATTGCCAGAAGCACTACTGTAGAACCATCGACTTCCGGAAGAGGTGAAGAGCCAAGCGCAAGGTCACCTAGTACTAACCTTAGGCTAGGCGTAGTGGGAGGAACATAAGTAGGGGTACCTCCTTTTTTTTATTCTAGAAACAACCACACGCGAATATCAAGGTGCTGGTTACGTAGAACAAATTTCCTGCAGTCCGTGCTCAGCCCTCCTCTATCTCTCTTCTTAGCCAGCCAGCGGACGTGCGGAGCCCATCGTCTATTTGCTCACATGCGGCCCCACATGTCAGTGAAAACGCAAGAGGACCCACTGAACCTGCACATCTTTCACCTCGACGTGCTGGTGATGAAAAACAAATCCAATAAAGATCTTCGGTGGCCGCTTTTGGAGTTACTCAAGACTCAAGAGTAGTAAGATTCTATTTACAGTTTAACCCAAGATGCACATCTCGTGGCTTCAACTACCACTCTATTTTCTTTCATGACACGACCTGGATGCTGGATGTCCCACATGTCGGCAAAAGGAGGAAGAACCCAACCAAATCTTTGGTTGTGCTCTCGGATTAGACTAGTCGTGCTAACTTAAAAAATTTATTGTGTACTCCCTCCATTCCAAAATACTTGACTTCCATTTGTCCAAAAATGTATGTACCTATATACTAAAACATGTCTAGATACATATATATTTTGACAAACAGAAGGCATGTATTGTGCAACGGAGGGAGTAGAATGGATGCAAGTTTTTGTATTGGGAAGAAGAGTACATCCATATATTCATAGAGCGTTGGAGTTGGCCTTACAAGTGGGACCGCAGTTGAGGAAACCGACTATCGGCAAACCCCCACCTCGCTCGCCGCGTGATGGCTGAGTTAGAGAAACAATGAGGTTGAAGAGATTGCTCTAGCACGGACTCCAAGAAATATGGTGTCAGATGGAAGTCGTGCTGGTGGTGTGTGCCGTACTCCTGGACATGAATGCTTGTTCTGGACCATGCCACCCTACTACTCCTACTACTTACTACTATATAGTACTAGTATCGAGGATTCGAGGTGCTGGTTACGTACAATATGGCTACAGTAAAAACACCCGCAGGACGGGCGAAGCATGTGAAGCTAGTACAAATAGTGTACTACTATTGTTGATTGGCCTCATCCGATAACCTGTTGTAATGCACGTACAATTATGTATTCAAAAAATATTTTTATGCCTCGTCACACCACTCACTCACAGAAGCAACTCAAAAGCCATTCATAAATTTAGTAAGTTTATCACAGGCATATCATTTTATTACATACAACAGGTCATCAACCCACATAGACAACGAGGATACATTATAAATACTAAAGCTTTCACCACATAACAAATAACAAGCAATGAAATGAACTTCAACTCAACCATTCCTCGGCGTTGGAAACGCTTACTTTGAACCACAAGTGATTCTCTGGGACGGGCCATCTATTGTCGATCTCGAGACCAACGCAGGACTAATCATCCAGGCTGAAGCGGCCTACTATATCAGTACCAGGGTAGGGAACCACCCTAATGTTCGAGGTATAGACACAGTTGCTTCTCATAAATGGTACAGGTAACATTGTGTGAACAATAGTTAGATCGCCTTTCACCATCATCGGATAGTTTTGTCCAAGGAAGAGCGAGTTTTCTCCAAGACTATCAATTTTGTACCAGGGAAAAGGAGTTGGCGCTAGCACACTAGTATCCATCCCGAATACCATGCAACGCGTGTTGGAATAGATCCGGAGAGTGCGACCATGGGAGACTACACCTGCTTCCTTAGCATTAACATCATCAGTGGGTTGTATACACACAAGAAGAGGTGATCCATCGGAATTAGTTGCCAGGCGCCACAAAGTATATGGGCGCTGCTCGTCCTCATGCTCGTGATCATCACCATCGTCATCTCCCCCTTGGTTATAAAATTTTTCAAGTATGGGTGGTGCAATGTTCACAGGACCTTGGAAACACAAGAAGAAGGTTAATTAGTAAAGGGAAACTTGCTAACCCGCATGCATGTGGATGAAACAATTATAATTACGGTGGAAGACAAATGTACCGAAAGCATAAGGATTCCATGCAAAAACAGTGCCACGAGTGGTGGCAGAAAACACAAGGCCCTCATATTGAATTGCATCACAGTACTCATCCGTGTACAGAAACTGATTTTTGAGCAATATCCATCGAGTCAAACCACCAAGGACGGCAACAAGCTTGTCGAAGATAGCAACAACTTCATAGTTGTTGTAATTCCAAGAGCGGTTGGGAACTCGACAAATTGCTATCTTCCATAGAAGACAGTCACCATGATCGTATTTGAACGTGAGTACAATACCGGTGTGCTCAACCTCTGGGCAGTCTGCTGAGATTTTTGGAAGTGGAACCCGGTCACGAGTGTACACGTTCGCAAGTTCCCACTCGTAGTTGGACCCAATGTAAACAACCCAATCTCCATTTGCGCCTGCCCAACCCTTGCCCTGATGACTGGCGCCGGCACGACGGAGGCCTCGCCCTGTGCAAGTTGATGCTGCTTGATAATGATACATATGATGTTAAGATGCCATCGCTTGAGGGCGGAGAAGATAGGGGAGATCAAATCGCTCCTTGACTCTTGGGTTCCTTGTAATGATGTTATTAGTTGAGTCGAGAATGGGCTTGAACGAACCTGCCATGCTAGCCGAGGTGATGACGTCGCACCGATCAATGAGTTCGTCCACCACGTCATCTTTCAGATCAGGGCAAGAATAACAGGGTCGTTTCCGGCCTGTTCCCTCCATGGAGAAGACGATCGAACAATGGCAGAAGAAAGGGTGAAGGGCTAAAGGAAAATGGAGGAGGGAGAGGAAGAGCGTGCGACAGCAGTTCCAAATCGAGAGGGAAAGGCGGAGAGTCGATGGACGTTGCCAGTTTGCCACGGTTCATGAAGAGGCACCCCGGCCTACACGTCCGTTCAGAAATACTCCTACTACTCGCCGTCATCTCACTGATATGTTGGAACGGGACCACATGTCAACAAAACATGGTGTGTAATTTCTCGTGCAAAATGCGATCTGGCCGCGTTGGCCCGATGTGCCGCATTAGTTTTTTTTGAAAGTTTGCCGCATTAGTTATCGACCTTTTTTTAACATGCAATCTGAATGGATAGCTCCTGTGGTCATCACACGTGAGCGGATATAGTGATGGTTGATTCGCCCGAGCAACTTATTACTGTGGGAATGTGGGAGTACCAGCAGATTCAAGGAACAGAGAAATGATGGTTGCTTCATCCGAGCAACTTACTGTGGCGAAGGTGGGGCTCTGTGATTTGACTGCTCACTAGTCATTACTAGTGCGGCGCAACGACCGGGGTGAATCTTTCCCTGAAGTTGTGTTGTGCACTCAATATTGCTGCATCGAAGGTGGAGCCGGATGAAGGATGTCCAACATGTCGGCAAAACGAAGTTGAATTGTTTCTGGCATTGCTATCAATCCTTCAGGATTTGTTTATATGTACGCATAATTTTGATGAAATTGTACTGTGATGCTATGAAGGTTTCAACTTTGGTTCCTGCAGGAAAAAAAGGTTTCAACTTAGGATTCATGTGTCTTGCCTCAAGATTATCTCGTTACAACATTCCATCAAATACAAATGAAACTACCATGGCTAATGCATCTCAATGGTTCACAGATCAGCGCCAATATTCACATCACAACTGAAGACAAAGTTGTGAGAAGGTGTACAAATAAAGACAAAAAATATAATTGATCGATGATGTTCATAGGCATGGCTCCATTTCCTTGGCACAGTGTTCATTGCTTGGCAGCTAGTTTCACCCAGCTCTATAGCCAAAAAAGAGGTGTATGAAGGACACCACAATCCGCTCATTTTGTGCAGCTCCACTAAAATCGAGCGGACCATCCCTGTTTGCAAAGATATCCAGTCAGTGTGATTACAATAATAGTGGAACTAGATGATGAAACATAACACACTTAAATAGAAGCCGATCACCTCTATGATCTCTCTTTAGGACTAACTTCTTGTTGGAGAATATTAGGCACGGAGTTGGATGAGGAGGATAGCAAAACCAATCTCCCTTTCCGCAGTCCCACAGAAATGTAAAAACATTGCCCGTGTGACATTTTGGCGGAACTGCACAAAACACTCTTCAGAAAAGTGATTTGTGCAGTTCACCAAAAGGTCGCAATAGCAACAAGGTGAAAATGGATAGCCCTGTTTGCAAAAGGAGGTCGAAAGGAAACAATTACTGCCCAATAACACGAGTTGAAAACACATATGCCGACAAAAAAGAAGCATGTTCCATGTAAAAAGGGAAAGATAGCACATGGTGGTTTATCAAAAATGGTTTGAGGACGAGATTGCAAGATGGAAAGTACGTCGGCCGAGATATGATTTAAGCAAAAAACTAAAGAAGATCCACATGCAGCAACGTGGGAAGATGGGCAGTGGAGCAAGGTCGGAGGAAGTTGTACCTGAGGGTCGTCGGGATGTTACTAGGAGGGCGCCGGCGGCCGGGATCTGCCCATACTGCGGCAGCGAGCAAGTGGCGAAGGCCCTACCGTGCCGGAGCTTGGTCAGAGAGAACGGCGGGTACCGCAGATCGGGACGAGCTGCCTCAACACCGTCGAACGGAGAGACGATGCACATCCTCCCTTTCCGCCGGCGGACGGGATGCGGTCGGATCACTGACCAACGCTGAGAGAGAGAGGACACGGCGGCCTTGTGTGAGATGGTGTGACGAGAGACAAACCCATTTTTCCATTTTCCCCATGGCAATCGTTTTATATTCTAGGCGTGGTACCTGACCCTCCTTCGAGTAAACACCCGCTACACATGTCAAATTATCACGTGGGCTGCCTTTTCGTATAGAAATGAACCCCACCGTGTACCCACGCGAGTGTGGCCGGGAACGAGGCGTGAGTACGTGCATCCTGCATGCACTTCTTCTTTAGCTGTAGGTACGTACGTGGGTGGGTGTGAGAGAGATGGTTTGTGCGAAACAGAGGCAATGTGTTGATAATATCTCAATCAAAAAACCGTAACATATGCAACGTGTGTGAAACAGAGTCATGGACATGAGATATCGATAGAATTGAAAACAGGGATGAAGTGTGTGGCTGCACGATCGATAAAGAGTGCAATCGAATTTGTGTTTGCCCATGTCAAAGATACAGGGCGGCACTATACTTTGTGTGATAAACACGGTGTACGTATGGAACATGGTTTAGATTATGAATATATAGTTAGTACATCAAATGTACTATTATTTGGAATCAACATCAAGTGTATTCAAAAAATGGAATTCGAGTTCATGTAGTACACATAATTCATATCTATCTCTATAGTAATCATGTGGTGTGTTATTAAGGTAATACACGAATGATGGTTGAAGTTGGCAACAATCATGATTGTAGATTCTTATTGAAATAGAGAAATGGATTCAAATTTAGTTCGAATTGCAGCGGTAGTATAGACATTTGGAATGCACTAAAATGTTGGTATGAGTAGGTTACATGCATTATACAGCAAGCGAAAAAATTTAATCGGACATAACATGGATTCATACTCCATCCTTCCATCTATATAGGGTGTAATGAGATTTTTAAGACCGCCTTTGACTATTGACAAGATTAATAGTACATGACATGCACAATGTGAAAAATATATCATTGAAAGAACCTTTCACAAACGAATTTAACGGTGTGCTTTGTGTAAGTTGCATGTCATATATCATTGCTCTAATATTTGGTCAAAGTTAGCATCGAAAAACGCATTAGGCCATATATAGATGGAAAGAGGGAGTAGCTTTGAATAGTATTTGTATAGTAAAACGGGGCAAGACTCTCTCTTTGTGTGGTGTGAATAGTTTTATTTTTTTCGTTTTTTTTTGGTTGAGGGAAGTGCGAATTGATTTGGTACGTACAAGTACAATATTATTACACGTTAGACTTGTCCCTAAAATTCAACCCGCATCTTGTTATATCCCGAAAATTCAGATATCGTGCTCTCAAAACTGGCGCCTTCACAACCCGCGCCTTGTTATCCCAAAATTACAACGCGCGCGAAGACTCCCTCCAGCTACCAAATCCCGGCACGTGAAATCCCCCTTCTAACCCTGAGCCGAAAGGGCCGCTATTTCAAATCGGTGGGGGGTACTTTTGTAACACACCCTACATTTTGGACAAGCGCGTCCCTAAGTCAAGCTTCACCCCCTCCCATCGCCCCCTTTTCGCCATTCAAAATCCCAGGCCGCCATAACCTCTCCGCTCCAGCCGCAAAACCCCACCCTCCTCCACCCGCCACGTCACCGCTGCCCAGCCGGAGCCTCTTCCCCGATGACGTCGTCCACCGCAATAGCTCGACATCCCTCGTCCACCTCCACGGATGAGGATCCGTCGTCAATCTCGCCGTCTTGCCGGTTCAGCAGCCCCATCCTCCACCTCCAAGGAGCTTCTCCGACGATCGCCTCGTCTATCGCGGCTGCTCCATCCCCACAGCGCCGCCTTAACCTGCTCCACCGGAACCGCAGCATCCTCACCGACTCCTCGGACGAAGCCGAGGCCTACTCGGCGCCACCAAAGAGGTTGTACACTTATCGCATCACACCTTCTCCTTAACTCGACCTCCCGGTGCCGACAGAGCTCCATCCTGCACCCCCATGGAGCGGCTACCTTGAAGTCAGCGCCGCGGGCGACATCTCCATGGCGGCTCTCCCCTAGTGTGAGGCCCCTTCGGCGGCGGCGGTCGTACCAGCCAGATCTGCTGCTGCTGCTTCAGCTCTCGCTCGCTCACTCGCGCTGCTGCTACTGCTCCGGCTCTCGCTCCATCGCTCGCTCGCCCAGCTGCTGTTGCTGCTCTCCCCCTCGCTCATGTTGCTGCTCTGCTCCGATTAAGCCACACTTCAGTCGACTGAATCGACTTTTGGGTCAGTCGATTTTCAAGGGTTGGGGGGCTCGCCGGAGTTAAGGAAGAACCACCCGCAGCGGGGACGGGGGCTCGCCGGAGAGGTACCCCACTATCTATCTTAGGGTTCAGGGTGGGGGCGGGGGGCCTAAGGGCTGGCCGGGGCGGCGGTGGCGAGTTGTTTCGGGGCGGCGAGGCGGCGCTGGGGCCGACGGTTCGGCCGGTGGTGGCTGGCGGCTCAGGGGGGTGCAGGTTGAAGATGAACTGCAGGCCCTCCCTAAACTACATGTCAAGTGCCTCTCTACTACCATTGCGTTCAGTTTCGACAGTAGCATTCAGATTCCACAGTAAATTTCAGTTTCGACAGTTAAGTTTAGAGTCAACAGTTTTTACCTCATCTGTTGTAGTCAGGTGGTTTTTGGTGATGTTAATTTTACATCCATTTTACATCATCTACTGGAGATGCTATTAGAATCCCACTTGAGATTGACGATGTCTCTCTTGTGCTGCTTCAGCCTTGACATCTTACGACTCACCGGAGCTGCTCCAACGACAGAACGATCCATCACAACAGAGCAGTGCCCTGGACGCCGTCTACAGATTCCTCAGATCTTCCTCCACACCTCCGACAGCCACCTCTTCCTCAACTGCTTCAGCGACCAACCCAATGATGTTGAGGTTGACACGGCTACGGCAAAGAGGTTGTACACTTGTTGCATCACTTGTTACTATACATTCACGTCGATCCATTAGGTCTATTTTGGTTCAACGGAAAAACATAGCAATAGGGAATTTTCCAATGGCACTCTACTATTCAATTATTCATGCATTTTGTTGAATGAAGCAAAACATCCACCTCGACCTACTTTTCAAAATCCTATGCATGAAAACAAGACCAAGTGCATTAGTGCCAGAATAACATTCTAACTGTACACGCTTTCATATGGTTTCACTTTATTTTGGCCATGTTTCTTTGCATTCCTCTACTCTTCCAATTCCTGTAAACCAAACACCCAAGTTGACAGAAATCCTGTGTTTACAAATGCTTTGCTTACCATGTGCATTTTCCTATCCTATTCCAGTGTTTTTCCTATCCCTGCATTTTACGAATCATGCAAGCCAAATGAGCCCTTACAGAATTACTTCAGTTACAGGTACGTGTCGAAGGAAACTTTGTGAGGTTTGTCCTGCTCCTGCCGCGACATCGTCCACCTCACGTGAGTTGCTCCATCGACAGAAGGATCCACCAAACCAGACATCACGACTCCTGACCGTCTTTCGCTGCCTTAGATCTCCTTCCCCGCCGCCGGCACCTACCGCAACGGCATCACCATCATCAACTCAGCAGATGAACCTGAGGAGTACACGGGTCCAGAAGAGAGGTCGCACTCTTTTGTTTCTTCTTATGTTATGCATTGCTTAAACTTACCTGCTAATTTATCGTCCTGTTCAGCTCTTGGACTCCCAAGTCAGGTCCAAATTAATGTTCAAACTTGAGTTCTAAATTAGTTGTGGGGCACATATCGAGGCGGCAATGAATAGTACGTCTCTCTAATATCTGGTTCACTTAGGGTATGCCTATGTTGTTCATCTTGGGTGGGAAACAAATAGTAAAGCAATCATCATCTATCTTTTTATTAATTTAAAGCAATCATCAGCCTGCTATCATTATTTTTGGATCCATCCACTGGTTGTTACCATCACTCTAAATTTCTGCATGCTCTCCTTACATAATCTCACCATATTTTTTCGTATGCATGTCAGATGTTGTACACAGTCATGCTGAACATGTAGAGAAAAAGAGAAGAGTTTTGCATGGCAATACAATGTCATGCAGACATCGCTCCATGGTGGGTTCAATGGCAAACCCTCCCCACCCCTCTCCAGATTGTAATCCAGAGGAAGATATCTGTTCTGAGGCGGATTCAGATGCCGCTGACCACTCCTATTTACCCCCCAAGGTGTTTGCTCTACCTTGGCATGATGATGTTAGTCATATTATGCATATGTTGCCTGCCTACTTTTGACATCATATATGTCATCTGCTTAGTTTAGACATGTTTTGTAATGCCACCTATTTAGTTTCTATATCATACATGGGAATTATGCAATCTCATGTCTTTTAGCCAGCCATAATATATGTGACATGTGCAATGCCATCCTGTTTAACCAGGCATCATATATTTGAATGATATCTTGCCCGTCCTTTTCTTCATTACATTTCCATTTGTCGATAATGTTTGTACATTAAACTACTCTTCCTGTGAATCAGCCATTTGGGTGGGAGATGGAAAAATCTGGAGTGAAAACAAGGCCTTCAGAGCAGACAGTGCTACCTGTCGAAGCAGATCTCTTGTTGGGTCCCGATAGCTCCTCAGAGATGGATTCAGAGACAGATGATCAGTCCTATTCCCCCACTGAGGTGTATGCTCTAACTTGGCACGATTATACTGCTCATATCATGCATACGGTGTCTTGCATTGCATAGTTTAGACATCATATACAATATTCAACACCATGTTCTTAGTTCAAACATCATATCGAATGCCCTCTGTTTAGCATATAAATCACATATGTGAATTAAATGATGTGATCCTAATTACATAGATAACATGTAGGTGAATTATGTCATGCGATCATGTTTAGTTATTCATCATATCTTTGAATTATGTTATGCTATGCAATCCAGTTTAGATAGACATCATATATGTGAAATTATGTCATGCTATCCGTTTTAGTTAAACAATATACATGTCAACTATTTCATGCCCTCTTTTTTCCACACTATCTATTGCATCTGTCTCTCATACAATGTCTATACATTCAACTATGTTTCCTGTTTATCAGCCATTTGAATTGGAGCGGGTGATGCCAGTATCTAGCAGACTAAAAACACGGTCTTCAAATAAAACAGTGCTACCTCTTGGTGGAGATAGCACCCCGGTTGTACATGCACAAGAACCAGCCCTACCACACATAACCCAAACTCTCGCAGATTGTACCCCTACTGCGATGGGCAGAGAACCAGCTTCACCCAATCTAACCCCAACCCCAGCCGATAGTAACCCAGTTCCTGTTGACACAGCACCATCTCCACCACGGAGCTCCCAAACAAGAGCAGTTAGTAAGGCAGCTCTAGTGCCCAAAGGGCCAGTACTATCACGGTGAACCCCAACTCCACCAGTTAGTACGCCTATTCCTGTGGAGGAAGCATAATCAGCTAGTCGTAGTTTAGCATCTATCGCATTTGATGTTGTTAAATCGTATGTGTGTATCTTCCCATCTTGGAAATATTATACTGAACATGAAGGAAAATGCCAGTTGCAGGTGTTTGTCCAGGAGTTATGTGTAAGTAATGTTATTCATGGCAATTACTTTGCTTCGTCCCATACATCCTACCTCCATGATGGTTATAATACAACAAATTTTCCCATTTTTCTCTATAGAGAAGGACCAATTTGGAAACTCGGGATGAGGCAACCTGTGCTAATACCTCTGCTATCTTCAAGAATGCTTGGTGGTAGTATCGGAATTACCTGAAGAAAACGTACTTCACCGGCAAAGAAACTCATCAAATTCCCTTACATTCTCCTGAGACACATTTACTGGATGATGACTGGGAACGCCTTGTTCTGTACTGGTCCCGAACCAAGAATGTGGTAAGGTCTATGAGCTCATTTTCTATTTTTAAGTACTATATTCTTGCATCTTACTGTACTCTGTTCATGTAGAACAAGTGCCTAAACCTGAAGAACAATTGTTCTAATTTAAGATTCCATTGCTATCATAGTTCAAAAAAGCACTAGGCGTTAATTGTGCGTTTTGCCACCGCCTTGCGCTTTACTGACCAAAGCGCATGCTTATGCACAGATTAAGCGTAGTTATGCGCAATGCGTTTTGCCAACGCCTAGAGCCTAGGCGCGCTTAAGCGCTCGCTTAGGCGCACCTTTTTTAACTATGATTGCCTTGCTCTTGTATCACTGTATTTACTCATAGAAACTTATTTTTAAATTGAAGGATCCAATCGAAACTCCAATGGCACAGCAGGTATGTTCATGCATGTTTCTTTAACAGGTTTGCTCTTATCAATAGATCTTTTGATTTCAATTTCAATTGTGTATACAGTTGACTTTCATATCATGCACATTACTAGCATCACAACAGAGCCAATAGTGTTGTTGTACATGTAGACCCGTGCTACCCATCTGAAATCTTGTCGTGTCATGTAGTTTCCCGCGCTTTGTATTCTTTCACTGCTACTTTGTCTTGAACTGATATGATTTGAACCGTGTCTCTATTTTGATTTGGCAAGACAATGCAGTGACCATAGGACATAGATATATGTTTGTTTGATGCTTTTATTATGTACTAGTACTTGGCAATAGAAGACTTGGTAGTTTAATCCTGTCCACCTTACTAATGAACTGGTTCACCGAAATGAGTTTCATATACTAGTACATGCTAAACTTGTTATGTGTCTGCTTGTTTCTTCTTTTAGAATGCTGACAGAATATTGGGGAAGAGTGCCTTATTAAGCAATGGTACGGAAGTAATGCAAATAAGGTTGAGGATAGTGACACATCCTTGTTGGTCTCCAACAAAGTTGATAAAACAGCTAAGGAAGACTATCTTGAAGACAGCGAGACAACCCCAAAGTCCTGTCTTGGTTTAGTGTTCGAGTTACTGGCCACTACCGCTTGCACAAGTTATTCAAACTCACTGTCTAAATCAGTCCGGTTTCTTGACTCTCAACTACAAGCTGAAAGACATCGATCAGCTGTGCTGCGACAAGAAGCGGAAGGACTGTGGAAGTCCCTGGAGCATTCAGATGCATACTTTCTGGTGCAACAGCAAGCGTTGGAGGATTTTAGCGCCAAACAGGACAAAGCTAATAAGCTTGCTAAGCTTATTGCCAGCATGGTGGATACCCAGGATAAGGTTTCTTGAGCTCTTCTGAAGTTGTTTCAGTTATGCTCTTGTTTTGCTGCCGCGTTTATTTGCACTGGTGGCCAATTTTGACGGCCAGTGTATGTAATGTGCTGCTTTGTTCCCTATATTTGCACTGGTGGCGAACTTTGATGCCGAGTGGATGTAATATGTGTAATAGCGGTAATAGGCTAGCGTTAATTTCTTGCTTATTTATTTCCTTATTGTCTTGTTTTGTTGTTTGCTTGTAGTCACTGCAGTTGTTTTTCTGTGTTTTTCTAGTGGCCACAATAGCCTATTTTTGGTAACTAGGCCAATATAATCATGGCAACACACGGACTGTTGTAACCATGGGCCTCCTACAAGCCGTATGATCCATGGGCCTTCTTCTGGCCGTAGTAGGATCCATCGGCCTTCTATACGGGCCTTAGGGTCCATGGGCCTTCTACGGGCCGTAGGTTCCATGGGCCTTCTGCGGGCCACAGGGTCCATGGGCCTTCTACGGGCCATACGATCCATGGGCCTTCTACAGGCCGTACTATCCATGGGCCTCATACGGGCCATAGGATCCATGGGCTTTCTACGGGGCGTATCATCATTTCGCCAATCATGGGCCATACTATTCATGGACCATAACGGGCCGTTAACAGGCCGTATTTGATAACTCTATGAAAACAGACCAACGGGTTTTTTTGACATGAAAATGGCCCAACATATTAACGGTCCGCAAACGGGCTGACTGTAACGACGGGCTGAATTTGGCCCACAAGTAGAAAATGACAGTAACGGGCCGTATGTAACAGAATGCTGCAAATGAGCCCAAGAATCAATGGGCCCTGAGAAGGCCGAAAGATAACTTGGGTTGGAAACGGCCCAATAGAATAGCGGGTCGTTAATGGGTATAAAGTGATACACTGTTCATTACGGGCCAGTTTCACCACGGGCCGTTAATGGGCCAAGAGTTATAAAGGGCCTCATATGGGCCGAAAGAAGTCATGGACCACACATGGGCCGGAAGTTAAAACGGGCTGGAATCATATTGGACGGCCCAGATGATGCTACTGGGCCTAATTCGGATAGGGCATAATGGGCCCTAGGTTAGCGGGATGTAAATGGGCTATATGCGAACAGGCCGTTAACAGGCTTTCCGTGGGCCGGCCCGCCACCTTTTGACCAAGTCAAACGGGTCGGCCTTTTCACAGGAATGGGCCTCTGTTGGGCCGTGCCACATGTCGCCGTATCATAGGCGCCTTCGGTCCAATGAGCGGATGACATCTGTCCCAACGGTGAGCCGACACGTGTTTCCTCCAGCCAATGATGATTTTACACGTGGAAAATCCCCATTGGTCGGGGTTGTTAACGGGTTATCGGATCCAAAACCCGACCGATAGCTTAACGGCATGCCGTTACGGTGGATGCCACGTGTCGGTCACCCTTGACGAAAGCACTTCTGTGACGCGCGATTTATCGTCATGGAAGTGGACACTTCCATGATGATAATTTTGGTAATGTCATGGAACACTTCTATGACGGCACAGGTATGACTATCTTGATTCTGTCATAAATTTGTCATGGATGTACATGCATGACAAAAAACGCGATCTACTGTGACAAACATGTATCATCATGGACGTGTATTTTTTTTGTAGTGAGGATGACCATGGGTTGAACTTTGGGGCGACTGGCTCCATCGCATAGACGTCCCTAAGTGCACGCTTTCGTTCCCGTTTGGGGATGTGGGTGGCATAGATCATGTTTACCGTTTTCACCTAGGGGGGGGATTTCTTTTGTCCCCTAGTTTTCAGCATTCAACTTGTCAGCCTGTTTGAACACTCGACAGTCTTTGTTAGTGTGATTGGCTGGTTTGTCGGGGGTGCCGTGAATCTGGCACGAGCGGTCGAGTATGCGGTCCAGACTAGACGATCCCGGGTTGTTTCTTTTGAACGGCTTTTTTCCGCTGACCGGATTTTGAGTTGCTGAATCCGGCATTGACTGTCGTATCTTTGGCATTGTCGCCATTGTTCTGACGCTTATGTCTATTGCGCCGTGACTTTCTGTTACTGTCGCGGACATCCGAAGTGCCGGAGTTTCTTGGCGTGGTGGTACTGCGAGCCAGCCAGCTATCCTCGCCCGCGCAAAAGTGGGTCATGACTGTCGTGTGGGCCGCCATGGACTTCGGTTTTTCTTGGCCGAGGTGTCGGGCAAGCCACTCGTCACGGATATTATGTTTAAAGGCCGTCAGGGCCTCGGCGTCCGGACAGTCGACAATTTGGTTCTTTTTAGTTAGGAACCGAGTCCAGAATTTTCTAGCTGACTCTCCGGGCTGTTGGGTAATGTGACTTAAGTCATCAGCATCTGGTGGTCGCACGTAAGTGCCTTGGAAGTTGTCGAGGAATGCTTCCTCAAGATTTTCCCAACTGTCGATGGATTTCACCGGCAGGCTATTCAGCCAATGTATGGCTGGCCCTTTAAGCTTAAGGGGGAGATACTTGATGGCATGTAGGTCATCACCGTGAGTCATGTGAATGTGGAGAAGGAAATCTTCAATCCATACCGCGCGTTCTGTTGTGCCATCGTATGACTCAATGTTGACGGGTTTAAACCCTTCTGGGAATTCATGATCCATTACTTCATCAGTGAAGCAAAGGGGGTGTGCGGCGCCTCTATGCCGGGTTGTGTCATGACGCAGTCCGACTAAGTCTGGTTAGTTATGTTCGGCCCGGCCGGACTTATTATTTGTGGACCCGGCATGACGGTCATCGTCATGCGTTGTGGCACGCCCCCGTGATCCGTAGATCGATCTTGGTGGTCCTGTGTTGTTTTCCAATATGTCTCGCAGGTCTTGCGTATTGCCCCGGGCCATAGTGAACTAGCGTGGGGGTGCGGGCTAGTGTTTGGTCTGATACGTCATTTTATCTCGGCCAAGAGGTGGCCGGTCAGCCTCTTGTGGTGGTAGTGCAGGCTCTATGGCCTCTTCCTCTAACTGAGGTAGTAACTTGTGCTTTGGGTAACCCTTGGTGGGGGGCTCGAGTCTGTATTCCTCGGCCGCCAGGACCTCAGTCTATCTGTCTGCGAGCAGGTCTTGATCGGCTTGGAGCTGCTGCTGTTTCTTTTTCAGGCTCCTTGCGGTAGCTATAAGCCGGTGCTTAAAGCGCTCCTGCTCTATGGGATCCTCCGGTACGCCGAATTCGTCATTGTCGAGGCTTGCCTCGTCTTCGGAGGGAGGCATATAGTTGTCGTCCTCCAAGTATCCGTCTGTCGCCTGTTCATCTGGGCTGACCTGCCCGTGTTCTTGTTCGGCCTGCTTGAAGGCAGGCTGATCAGGATTGTATTCCTCTTTGGCACCATCTAGTTTATTTTCTTCTCCAGTGCTGGTGTTGCTGTGGCAGGGCTTAGAGCGGCGCCGATGACGCCCATGCTTTGATTTCTTCCCTGATGGGTTATCTTCTGTTGCCTCATCGCCATTGTTTTATTTGGGGGTGTCCACCATATATATATATATATATATATATATATATATATATATATCATATGAAGAGGTGGCAGTCCAGCGCCCTGTGGGCGGTGGTTCCTGTTCTTCTCCTGCATCGTCGTCTATACCATCAATGTCTTTGGAGTCGAAGTTAAGCACGTCAGTCAAATCATCGACCGTGGCTATGAAGTGGGTGGTGAGTGGGTAACGAATTTCTTCGTCGCCTGCTTCCCACTCGAGTCGGACATAGTTCGGCCAGGAATCTCCTGACAGAGAGAGAGACCTTAATGAATTTAGCACATCGCCAAAGGGGGAGTTCTGAAAGATATCCGCGGTGGTGAACTCCATTATTGGAGCCCAATCGGACTTGATGGGCCCGGGCGCGTGTGGTTCGGAACCCGCGTTTGGACACAGGTCCGGGGGTCCGGTGATGTAGATCCCCTTAACGATGGAGTCTGTGTTCGGCTCTACCGCCGAAGAGTATGCAGCCTCCATGGCGGGGTTCATCCACCCATCCTTGGATGACACGATTTGCCCCGGATTTAGGTCCGGAGCCGCAGCAGGGGCGATATCCTGAATACTGTTCGACAGCAGATTTAAGTCGTGCTCGTCGTGACTGTTCGGCACTCCTGATGTATGCCCAAATCCATCGAAGATCAAGTCTCCGCGGATATCGGCCGTGTAATTCAAGTTTCCGAACCTGACCTGATGGCCAAGGGCGTAGTTGTCGATCTGCTCCAGATGGCCAAGCGAGTTGGCCCGCAGTGCGAAGCCGCCGAACACGAAGATCTGTCCGGGAGAAAAGTCTCGCCCTGGACTGCGTTGTTGAAGGTTGGGGGAGCCATCGAGCCTTACAACAATGACACAGAGGAACTCTCAATGAAAGCACCAATGTCGGTGTCAAAATCGGCGGATCTCGGGTAGGGGGTCCCGAACTGTGCGTCTAGGGCTAATGGTAATAGGAGACTGGGGACACGATGTTTTACCCAGGTTTGGGCCCTCTCGATGGAGGTAATACCCTACTTCCTGCTTGATTAATCTTGATGATATGAGTATTACAAGAGTTGATCTACCACGAGATCGAAGAGGCTAAACCCTAGAAGCTAGCCTATGGTATGATTGTTGTGGTCCTACGGACTAAACCCTCCAGTTTATATAGACACCGGAGGGGGCTACGGTTACACAGAGACGGTTACATAGAAGGAGATCTATCATCCGAATCGCCAAGCTTGCCTTCCACGCAAAGGAGAGTCCCATCCGGACATGGGACGAAGTCTTCAATCTTGTATCTTCATAGTCCAACAGTCCGGCCAAAGTATATAATCCAGCTGTCCGGATACCCCCTTATCCAGGACTCCCTCAACGACCACTTTTGCACTAAGACTATAAATATCCTCTCCCCACCCCGTGGGGGAGTTGTCCAACACAGTGCAAAGATTTCAAGAATACCTTTCTCTCTCACTCTCTCTTGCTTTCACCAAATCCTAGATCCCAAGAGCATTTGTGAGGATTCTTGAGTGTTGTTCCAATCAAAAGATAGATCATCTCTCTCTCCTCCTCTCAACCAAAGGAATTCGTGATTGGAGCAAGTTTTGAGTGGTTCCCTTGATCTTGTTACTCTTGGAGGTTGGAGTCTCCTAGGCGGTCGGAGTCATTCGGAGAGGAATCGACCATTGTGATTACCCCCAAAAAGTTTGTGAGGGTTTGGAGACCACCTAAAGGTCTACCACTAGTGGTTGGGAATCGCCTTCGTGGTGATATCTTAAAGAGAGAATATGGTGAGCCTTCGTGGCGTTGGTGTGCCTTAGTGGTAACATCCACCTCTATAAATGGTGGTGTAGCTTACCTCTAAGGAAGTGAACATCGGCATACATCCTCGTCTCTCGGAGTTGCGGTTATTCCTAACCCTAACTTCCTACTTGTGGTTACTTGTCTCTTAGTCTTTACTTATATCATATTGTGTTTGCTTAGCTCTTAGTATCATACTTGCAATTGTTAGGCTCATTTTCATATTCCGCATTATTGCCTAGAATTGCTAAGTAACAACTAAAATTTGTAATTGTACCTATTCACCCCCCCCCCCTCCTCTAGGTCCATCTCGATCCTTTCGGTACCTTATTGGATATGGTGCGGTCTATGATGTCTCTTGCCGATCTACCACTATCGTTTTGGGGTTATGCATTAGAGACAACTATATTCACTTTAAATAGGGCACCATCTAAGTCCGTGGAGACGACACCATATGAACCGTGCTTTGGCAAGA
>NC_057798.1:61850922-61915444 GCF_018294505.1 Triticum aestivum
TAAGTAACAACTAAAATTTGTAATTGTACCTATTCACCCCCCCCCCTCCTCTAGGTCCATCTCGATCCTTTCGGTACCTTATTGGATATGGTGCGGTCTATGATGTCTCTTGCCGATCTACCACTATCGTTTTGGGGTTATGCATTAGAGACAACTATATTCACTTTAAATAGGGCACCATCTAAGTCCGTGGAGACGACACCATATGAACCGTGCTTTGGCAAGAAACCTAAGTTGTCGTTCTTAAGGTTTGGGGCTGCGATGCTTATGTCAAAAGGCTTCAGCCGGAAAAGCTCAAACCCAAAGCGGACAAATGTGTCTTCATAGGATACCCAAAAGAGACGGTTGTGTATACCTTCTATCTCAGATCCGAGGGCAAAGTGATTGTCGCTAAGAACATGTCCTTTCTCGAGAAAGAGTTTCTCTCAAAAGAATTGAGTGGGAGGAAGATAAAACTTGATGAGGTTGTTGAACCTTTACTTCAACCAGAGAGTAGCGCAACACAGAAATATGTTTCTGTGGCACCTACGTCAGTTGAAGAGGAAGCTAATGATGATGATCATGAAGCTTCGGATCAAGTTACTATCAAACCTCATAGGTCGACAAGGGTACGTACAACTTCTGAGTGGTATGATTACCCTGTCTTAGAGGTCATGTTGTTGGACAACAGTGAACCTACGAGCTATGGAGAAGCGATGGTGGGCCTGGATTCCAACAAATGGCTAGGAGCCATGAAATCCGAGATAGGATCAATGTATAAGTATGGACTTTAGTGGACTTGCCCGATGATCGGCAAGCCATTGAGAATAAATGGATCTTTAAGAAGAAGACATATGCTGATGGTAAAGTCACCATTTATGAAGCTGGACTTGTCGCAAAGAAGTTCCCAACAAGTTCAAGGAGTTGACTATGAAGAGACTTTCTCACTCATAGCGATGCTAAAGTCTGTTGGAATTATGTTAGCAGTTGCTGCATTTTCATTTACGAAATTTGGCAGATGGATGTAAAAACAAAGTTTCCTTGACGGTTCCTGTGAGGAAAGGTTGTATGTGATACAACCAGAAGGTTTTGTCAATCCTAAGGATGCTAAAAGGTATGCAAGCTCCAACGATCCTTCTATGGACTGGATCAAGCATCTCGGAGTTGGAACATACACTTTGATGAGGTGATCAAAGCTTTTGGGTTTATACAAAGTTTGCAAGGAACTTGTATTTACAAGAAAGTGAGTGGGAGCACTACAACATTTTTGATAAGTATATGTGGATGACATATTGTTGATTGGAAATGATGTAGAATTTCTGGTAAGCATAGGGTTGTTTGAAAGGAGTTTTTCAAAGGAAGGCCTGGATAAAGTTGCTTACATATTGGGCAACAAGATCTATAGAGATAGATCAAGACGACTGATAAGACTTTCACAGAGCACATACCTTGACATGATTTCGAATGAGTTCAAAATGGATCAATCAAAGAAGGAGTTCTTTCCTGAGTTGTAAGGTGTGAAGTTGAGTAAGACTCAAAGCTTGACCACAGCAGAAGAAAGAGAAAGGACGAAGGTCGCCCCCTATGCCTTAGCCATAGGCTTTATACGATATGCCATGATGTGTACTACACCTGATATGTGCCTTGCCGCCTGTTTGACAAGGGGGTACAAGAGTGATCCAGGAGTAGATCACTAGATAGTGGTCAAAATTATCCTTAGAAGAATAAGGAAATGTTTCTCGGTTATGGAGGTGATAAAGAGTTCGGTGTAAAGGGTTGATGTCTACTACACAACCTTCTTCTTGTGGATGCTGTTGGGCCTCCAAGTGCAGAGGTTTGTAGGACAGTAGCAAATTTCCTTCAAGTGGATGACCTAAGGTTTATCAATCCATGGGAGGCATAGGATGAAGATGGTCTCTCTCAAACAACCCTGCAACCAAATAACAAAGAGTCTCTTGTGTCCCCAACACACCCAATACAATGGTAAATTGTATAGGTGCACTACTCGGCGAAGAGATGGTGATACAAGTGCAATATAGATGGTAGATATAGGTTTTTGTAATCTGAAATTATAAAAACAGCAAGGTTGCAAGTAACAAAAGTGAGTGAAAACGGTATTGCAATGGTTGGAAACAAGGCATAGGGTTTATATTTCACTAGTGCAAGTTCTCTCAAAAATAATAACATAATTGGATCATATAACTATCCCTCAACATGCAACAAAGAGTCACTCCAAAGTCACTAATAGCCGAGAACAAATGAAGAGATTATTGTAGGGTATGAAACCACCTCAAAGTTATTCTTTCCAATCAATCCGTTGGGCTATTCCTATAAGTGTCACAAACAACCCTAGAGTTCGTAGTAAAATAACACCTTAAGACACAAATCAACCAAAACCCTAATGTCACCTACATACTCCAATGTCATCTCAAGTATCCGCGGGTATGATTATACGATATGCATCGCACAATCTCAGATTCATCTATTCAACCAACACAAAGAACTTCATAGAGTGCCCCAAAGTTTCTACCGGAGATTCAAGACGAAAACATGCGCCAACCCCTATGCATAGATTCCCAAGGTCCCGGAACCAGCAAGTTGATCACCAAAACATACCATCAAGTGAATCAATAGAATACCCCATTTTCACCATGGGTATCCCACGCAAGACATACATCAAGTGTTCTCAAATCCTTAAAGACTCAATCCGATAAGATAACTTTAAAGGGAAAATTCAATACATTACAAGAGAGTAGAGGGGGAGAAACATCATAAGATCCAACTATAATAGTAAAGCTTGCGGTACATCAAGATCGTGCCATATCAAGAACAAGAGAGAGAGAAAGAGAGAGAGAGAGAGAGAGAGAGAGAGAGAGAGAGAGAGAGAGAGATCAAACACATAGCTACTGGTACATACCCTCAGCCCCGAGGGTGAACTACTCCCTTCTCATCATGGAAAGCGCCAGGATGATGAAGATGGCCACCGGTGATGGATTTCCCCTCCGACAGGGTGCCGGAACGGGCTCCCAAGAGGTTTTTGGTGGCTACAGAGGCTTGCAGCGGCGAAACTCCCGATCTAGGTTATTTTCTGGGGGTTTCTGTATTTATAGGAGAGGTTGGCGTCGAGAACAAGTCGGGGGGACCCACGGAGAGTCCACGAGGCACAGGGGCGCACCCCAGGGGGTGGGCATGCCCTCCACCCTCTGGGGCCCACGGGCCTCCCCTCCGGTAACTCTTCGTTCCAATATTTTTTATATTTTCCAGAAAAAATCTCTGTTTATTTTCAGCGCATTCCAAGAACTTTTATTTCTGCATGAAAACAAGACCACGGTAGTACTGCTGAACGTCAGTCCGGGTTAGTTCTAACCGAATCATACAAAAATCATGTAAAAATATTATAAACATGGCATGAATACATCAAAAATTATAGATACGTTGGAGACGTATCAGCATCCCCAAGCTTAATTCCTGCTTGTCCTCGAGTAGGTAAATGATAAAAACAGAATTTTTGATGTGGAATGCTACCTAACATATTTATCAATGTAATCTTCTTTATTGTGGCAAGAATATTCAGATCCATAAGATTCAAAACAATAGTTTAATATTGACATAAGAACAATAATACTTCAAGCATACTAACAAAGCAATCATGCCTTCTCAAAATAACATGGCCAAAGAAAGTTATCCCTACAAAATCATATAGCCTGGCTATGCTCTATCTTCATCACACAAAATATTTAAATCATGCACAACCCCGATGACAAGCCAAGCAGTTGTTTCATACTCTTGATGTTCTCAAACTTTTTCAATCTTCACGCAATACATGAGCGTGAGCCATTGATATAGCACTATGGTGGAAGATAATATGGTGGTTGTGGAGAAGACAAAAAGGAGAATATAGTCTCACATCAACTAGGCGTATCAACGGGCTATTGAGATGCCCATCAATAGATATCAATGTGAGTGAGTAGGGATTGCCATGCAACGGATGCACTAAAGCTATAAGTGTATGAAGCTCAAAAAGAAACTAATTGGGTGTGCATCCAACTTGCTTGCTCACGAAGACCTAGGGCATTTTGAGGAAGCCCATCATTGGAATATACAAGCCAAGTTCTATAAGAAATAAATCCCACTAGTATATGAAAGTGACAACATAGGAGACTCTCTATCATGAAGATCATGTTGCTACTTTGAAGCACAAGTGTGGTAAAAGGATAGTAGCATTGCCCCTTCTCTCTTTTTCTCTCATTTTGTTTCTGTTTTTTGGGCCTTCTCTTTTTTTGGCCTCCTTTTTTTGTTCGGAGTCTCATCCCGACTTGTGGGGGAATCATAGTCTCCATCATCCTTTCATCACTGGGACAATGCTCTAATAATGAAGTTCATCACACTTTTATTTACATACAACTCAAGAATTACAACTTGATACTTAGAACAAAATATGACTCTATATGAATGCCTCCGACGGTGTACCGGGATGTGCAATGAGTCAAGAGTGACATGTATGAAAGAATTATGAAAGGTGGCTTTGCCACAAATACGATGTCAACTACATGATCATGCAAAGCAATATGACAATGATGAAGCGTGTCATAATAAACGGAATGGTGGAAAGTTGCATGGTAATATATCTCAGAATGGCTATGGAAATGCCATAATAGGTAGGTATGGTGGTTGTTTTGAGGAAGGTATATGGTGGGTGTATGGTACTGATATGTCTCCAACGTATCTATAATTTTTTATTGTTCCATGCTATTATATTACCTGTTTTGGATGTTTATGGGCTTTATTTTATACATTATTATCATTTTTGGGACTAACCTACTAACCGGAGGCCCAGCCCGCATTGCTGTTTTTTTGCCTATTTCAGTATTTCGAAGAAAAGGAATATCAAACGGAGTCCAAACGGAATAAAACCTTCGGAAGCGTGATTTTTGGAACGAACGTGATCCAGAGGACTTGGAGTGCAAGTCAAGAAGCAGCCGAGGCGTCCACGAGAGGGTAGGGCGCCCCCCCCCCTCCATAGGGCGCGCCCTCCTGTCTCGTGGGCCCCTCGGGCGGCCATCGACGTACTTCTTCCTCCTATATAAGCCTAC
This sequence comes from Triticum aestivum, assembly GCF_018294505.1. Classification (NCBI taxonomy): domain Eukaryota; kingdom Viridiplantae; phylum Streptophyta; class Magnoliopsida; order Poales; family Poaceae; genus Triticum; species Triticum aestivum. The sequence goes on from NC_057798.1 coordinate 61,855,995, forward strand.
ATACCCCGAAAACATCCAGGGAGCAACCAAAACACAATTTCCACCACTGTAACCTTCTGTATCCACGAGATCCCATCTTGGAGTCGTCACCGGCGTTATTCCGGAGGGGGATTCCACCATGGAGGGCTTCTATATCAACACCATAGCCCTTCTGATGAGCTGTGAGTAGTTTACCACAGACCTTCGGGTCCATAGTTATTAGCTAGATGGCTTCTTCTCTCTTTTTGGATCTCAATACAATGTTCTCCCCCTCTCTTGTGGAGATCTATTCGATGTAATCTCTTTTGGCGGTGTGTTTGTCAAGATCCAATGAATTGTGGGTTTATGATCAAGTTTATCTATGGATAATAAATGAATCTTCTCTGAATTCTTTTATATGATTGAGTTATCTTTGCAAGTCTCTTCGAATTATCGGTTTGGTTTGGCCTACTAGATTGATCTTTCTTGCCATGGGAGAAGTGCTTAGCTTTGGGTTCAATCTTGCGGTGTTCTTACCTAGTGACAGAAAGGGTTACAAGACACGTATTGTATTGTTGCCATCGAGGATAAAAAGATGGGGTTTATATCATATTGCTTGAGTTTATCCCTCTACATCATGTCATCTTGCTTAATGTGTTACTCTGTTCTTATGAACTTAATACTCTAGATGCATGCTGGATAGCGGTCGATGTGTGGAGTAATAGTAGTAGATGCAGGCAGGAGTCGGTCTACTTGTTGCGGGCGTGATGCCTATATACATGATCATGCCTAGATAATCTCATAATTATTCTCTTTTCTATCAATTGCTCGACAGTAATTTGTTCACCCACCGTAATACTTATGCTCTCGAGAGAAGCCTCTAGAGAAACCTATGGCCCCCGGGTCTATCTCTTATCATATTTGCTTCCAATCTACTTTTATTTGCATCTTTATTTTCTGCATCTATATTATAAAATACCAAAAATATATTTATCTTATCATATTATCTCTATCAGATCTCAATTTCGCAAGTGGCCGTGAAGGGATTGGCAACCCCTTTATTGTGTTGGTTGCGAGTTCTTTGTTTGTTTGTGTAGGTTCGTGGGACTTGCTGAGGAGCCTCCTACTGGATTGATACCTTGGTTCTCAAAAACTGAGGGAAATACTTACGCTACTATTGCTGCATCACCCTTTCCTCTTCAAGGAAAACCAACGCAAGCTCAAGACATAGCAAGAAGGATTTCTGGCGCCGTTTCAATAGCAAGAAAGTTACTGATGTGCCCAAGACATAGCAAGTTAGATCTTTGTTTTGCAATATGAATCTTGAAAATAATGGGACTGGAGATGAGTCAACTTTATTTAGAAGGCGTCCCAAGAACTCGGAGTTTTTAGATCTTGATGCTAAATTTGGTAAAGTGGGATTGGAGACGTCATGACTTTAAATAGTATTGAACCCACTATCTCGGATTTCAAGGAATTTGATTATGATAATTGTTCTTTAGAAGGTTGTATTTCCTTGTTGCAATCCGTTGTTAATTCTCCACATGCTTATAGTCAAAATAAAGCTTTTACCAAACATATCATTGATGCCTTGATGCAATCTTTTGATGAAAAACTTAATTTGGAAGTTTCTATACCTAGAAAACTTAATGATGAGTGGGAACCTACTATAAAGATTAAAATTAAAGATTATGAGTGTTTTGCTTTGTGTGATTTGGGTGCTAGTGTTTCCACGATTCCGAAAACTTTATGTGATATTCTAGGTTTCCATGATCTTGATGATTTCTCTTTAAATTTGCACCTTGCAGATTCCACCATTAAAAAGCCAATAGGAAGTATCAATGATGCCCTTATTGTTTCAAATAGAAATTTGGTGCCCGTTGATTTTATCATTCTTGATATAGATTGCAATCTTTCTTGCCCTATTACTCTTGGTAGATCTTTCCTTAAAACGATTGGTGCGATTATTGATATGAAGGAAGGGAATATTACATTCCAATTTCCATTAAAGAAAGGCATGGAGCACTTTCCAAGAAAGGAAGTCAAATTACCTTATGAATCTATCATGCGAGCTACTTATGAACCAAGTGCCAAAGATGACATTATTTAGATCTATATTCGCTTTTATGCCTAGCTAGGGGCGTTAAATGATAGCACTAGTTGGGAGGCAACCCAATTTTCTTTGTGTTCTTTGTTTTTGTTACTGTTTAATATAAAATTTTGTTTCTAGTTTCTGTTTAGATGTGTTTTCTTCTTTTAGTTAGTGTTTGTGCCAAGTAGAACCTATAGGATAACCTATGATATGAGTTGATTTGATTCTGCTGAAAAACAGAAACTTTGCGCTCACGAGAAAAATTCAATAAATCACAGGAACGAGATTTTGCATTGATTATTTTTGCTTCTGATCAATAAACAAATTGTTTAGGACGTCCTATTTTGGTAGGATTTTTGAGGTTCCAGAAGTTTGTGTTAGTTATAGATTGCTACAGACTGTTCTGTTTTTGACAGATTCTGCCGTTCGTGTGTTGTTTGCTTATTTTGATGCATCTATGGCTAGTATGTAAGGGTATGAACCATAGAGAACTTGGAATACAGTATGTTTAACACCAAAATAAATAAAGAATGAGTTCATTACGGTACCTTATGTGGTGGTTTTGTTTTCTTTCACTAACGGGGCTTATAAGATTTCTTGTTGAGTTTTGTGTTGTGAAGTTTTCAAGTTTTGGGTAAAGCTTTTATGGACTATGGAATAAAGGGTGGCAGAGATCCTAAGCTTGGGGATGCCCATGGCACCCCAAGATATTCAAGTATAGCCAAAATCCTAAGCTTGGGGATGCCCCGGGAAGGCATCCCCTCTTTCGTCTTCGTTCATTGGTAACTTTACTTGGAGCTATATTTTTATTCACCACATGATATGTGTTTTGCTTGGAGCGTCTTGTATTATATTAGTCTTTTCTTTTTAGTTTACCACAATCATCCTTGCTGTAACACACCTTTTGGGAGAAGCCTATTTGATTAGGATTTGATAGAATACTCTATGTGCTTCACTTATATCTTTTGAGCTTGATAGCTTTTGCTCTAGTGCTTCACTTATATCTTTTAGAGCATGGCGGTGGATTAATTTTAAAGAAATTGCTAGTCTCTCATGCTTCACTTATATTATTTTGAGAGTCTCTTAGAACAGCATGGTATTTGCTTTGGTTATGAATTTGGTCCTAGAATGATGAGCATCCAAGTTGGGTATAATAAAAACTATCATAGAAAATGAATTGGATGCTAGGATCAATTTGATGCTTGATAATTGTTTTGACATATAAAGTTAGTAATGTTAGGGTCATGCTAGTGGATAATTATGAAATTGAGAAATAATTTTGTTGAAGTTGGCAAGTCCCGTAGCATGCACGTATGGTAAAAGTTGTGTGACAAATTTGTTGCATGAGGTGCTCTTTTGAGTGTCTTCCTTATGAGTGGCAGTCGGGGACGAGCGATGGATTTTTCCTACCAATCTATCCCTCTTGGGGCATGCGTAGTAGTACTTTGCTTCGAGGGCGAAGTAGACTTTTGCAATAAGTATATGAGTTCTTTATGACTAATGTGAGTCCATGGATATACGCACACTCATCCTTCCATTTTGCTAGCTTCTATTATACCGCGCAATTTTCGCCGGTATCATGAACCCATTATTTACCTTCCTCAAAACAGCCACCATACTTACCTATTATGGCATTTCCATAGCCATTCCGAGATATATTGCCATGCAACTTTCCACCGTCCCGTTTATTATGACACGTTTCATCATTGTCATATTGCTCTTTGCATGATCATGTAGTTGACATCGTAGTTGTGGCAAAGCCACCTTCATAATTTTCATACATGTCACTCTTGGTTCATTGCATATCCCGGTACACCGCCGGAGGCATTCATATAGAGTCATATTTTGTTCTAGCTTTGAGTTGTAATTCTTGAGTTGTAAATCCATAAAAGTGTGATGATCTTCATTATTAGAGCATTGTCCCAGTGAGGAAAGGATGATGAAGACTATCCCCACAAGTCGGGATGGGACTTCGGACTTTATAAAAATAAAAGAGGCCAAAGAATCCCACCAAAAAGAGAAAGAAAAAAAGGGAGAGAAAAAGAAAAAAAGAAAAAAAAGAAAAGGAAAAAATAATAATGAGCGAAAAAGAGATAAGGGACAATTGTTAATATCTCTTTTTCCACACTTGTGCTTCAAAAATAGCACTATGATCTTCATGATAGAGAGTCTCATATGTTGTCACTTTCATATACTAGTGGGAATTTTTCATTATAGAACTTGGCTTCTATATTCCAATGATGGGCTTCCTCAAAATGCCCTAGGTCTTCGTGAGCAAGCAAGTTGGATGCACACCCACTTAGTTTCTTTTGTTGAGCTTTCATATATTTATAGCTCTAGTGCATCCGTTGCATGGCAATCCCTACTCACTCACATTGATATCTATTGATGGGCATCTCCATAGCCCGTTGATACGCCTAGTTGATGTGAGACTATCTTCTCCCACTTTTTGTCCTCACAACCACCACATTAGACAACCATAGTGCTATGTCCATGGCTTACGCTCATGTATTGCGTAAGAGTTGAAAAGCTGAAGCGCGTTAAAAAGAATGAACCAATTGCTCGGCTCGTCATCGGGGTTGTGAATGATAGGAGTATTTTGTGTAATGAAAATGAAGCATGGCCTAACTATATGATTTTGTAGGGATAAGCTTTCTTTTGCCATGTTATTTTGATAGGACATGATTATTTGTTAGTATGCTTTGAAGCATTATTATTTTTATATTTTTATAAGCTTTTATCTTGAGTCATTTGGATCTAAAACATTCATGCTACAATAAAGAAAATTACATTGAGAATTATGCTAAGTAGCATTCCACATCAAAAATTATGTTTTTATCATTTACCTACTCGAGGACGAGCAGGAATTAAGCTTGGGGATGCTTGATACGTCTCCAACGTATCTATAATTTTTTATTGTTCCATGCTATTATATTACCTGTTTTGGATGTTTATGGGCTTTATTTTATACATTATTATCATTTTTGGGACTAACCTACTAACCGGAGGCCCAGCCCGTATTGCTGTTTTTTTGCCTATTTCAGTATTTCAAAGAAAAGGAATATCAAACGGAGTCCAAACGGAATAAAACCTTCGGAAGCGTGATTTTTGGAACGAACGTGATCCAGAGGACTTGGAGTGCAAGTCAAGAAGTAGCCGAGGCGGCCACGAGAGGGTAGGGCGCCCCCCCCCCCCTATAGGGCATGCCCCCTGTCTCGTGGGCCCCTTGGGCGGCCACCGACGTACTTCTTCCTCCTATATAAGCCTACATACCCCGAAAACATCCACGGAGCAACCGAAACACAATTTCCACCACCATAAGCTTCTGTATCCGCGAGATCCCATCTTGGAACCATCGCCCGCGTTCTGCCGGAAGGGGATTCCACCATGGAGGGCTTCTACATCAACACCATAGCCCTTCCGATGAGTTGTGAGTAGTTTACCACAGACCTTCGAGTCCATAGTTGTTGGCTAGATTGCTTCTTCTCTCTTTTTGGATCTCAATACAATGTTCTCCCCCTCTCTTGTGGAGATCTATTCAATGTAATCTCTTTTTGTGGTGTGTTTGTCGAGATCCGATGAATTGTGGGTTTATGATCAAGTTTATCTATGGATAATAATTGAATCTTCTCTGAATTCTTTTATATGATTGAGTTATCTTTGCAAGTCTCTTCGAATTATTGGTTTGGTTTGGCCTACTAGATTGATCTTTCTTGCCATGGGAGAGGTGCTTAGCTTTGGGTTCAATCTTGCGGTGTTCTTACCCAGTGACAGAAAGGGTTGCAAGACACGTATTGTATTGTTTCCATCAAGGATAAAAAGATGGGGTTTATATCATATTGCTTGAGTTTATCCCTCTACATCATGTCATCTTGCTTAATGTGTTACTCTGTTCTTATGAACTTAATACTCTAGATGCATGCTGGATAGCGGTCGATGTGTGGAGTAATAGTAGTAGATGCAGGCAGGAGTTGGTCTACTTGTTGCGGACGTGATGCCTATATACATGATCATGCCTAGATAATCTCATAATTATTCGCTTTTCTATCAATTGCTCGACAGTAATCTGTTCACCCACCGTAATACTTATGCTCTCCAGAGAAGCCTCTAGTGAAACCTATGGCCCCCGGGTCTATCTCTTATCATATTTGCTTAAAATCTACTTTTATTTGCATCTTTATTTTCTGCATCTATATTATAAAATACCAAAAATATATTTATCTTATCACATTATCTCTATCAGATCTCACTTTCGCAAGTGGCCGTGAAGGTATTGACAACCCCTTTATTGCGTTGGTTGCGAGTTCTTTGTTTGTTTGTGTAGGTTCGTGGGACTTGTTAAGGAGCCTCCTACTGGATTGATACCTTGGTTCTCAAAAACTGAGGGAAATACTTACGCTACTATTGTTGCATCACCCTTTCCTCTTCAAGGAAAACCAACGCAAGCTCAAGACGTAGCAGGTACCGGCGAAAGTTGCACGGTACAAGATAGGCTAGCAATGGCGGAAGGGTGAGAGTGTGTATAATCCATGGACTCAACATTAGTCATGAAGAACTCACATACTTTTTGCAAAAATCTAGTATTAGTTATCGAAACAAAGTACTACGCGCATTCTCCTAGGGGGATAGATTGGTAGGAAAAGACCATCGCTCATCCCCGACCGCCACTCATAAGGGAGACAATCAATAAATAAATCATGCTACGACTTCATCACATAACGGTTCACCATACGTGCATGCTACGGGAATCACAAACTTCGACACAAGTATTTCTCAAATTCACAATTACTCACTGGCATGACTCTAATATCACCATCTTCATATCTCAAAACAATCATAAGGAATCAAGCTTCTCAAAGTATTCAATGCTCTTTATATGAAAGTTTTTATTATATCCCTCTTGGATGCCCATCATATTAGGACTAAATTCATAACCAAAGAAAATTACCATGTTGCTCTAAAAGACTCTCAAAATAATATAAGTGAAGCACGAGAGTTCATATATTTCTTCAAAATAAAACCACCGCCATGCTCTAAAAAGATATAAGTGAAGCACTAGAGCAAACGACAAACTACTTCGAAAGATATAAGTAAGATCAATGAGTAGTCGAATAATTATGCAACTATGTGAAGACTCTCTAACATTTAAGAATTTAAGATCTTGGGATATTATTTAAACAGCAAGCAAAACAAAATAAAATAAAATGACGCTCTAAGCAAAACACATATCATGTGGTGAATAAAAATATAGCTCCAAGTAAAGTTACCGATGAACGAAGACGAAAGAGGGGATGCCATCCGGGGCATCCCCAAGCTTAGTTTCTTAGATCTTCCATGAATATTACCTTGGGGTGCCTTGGGCATCCCCAAGCTTAGGCTCTTGTCACTCCTTATTCCATAGTCCATTGAATCTTTACCCAAAACTTGAAACTTCATCACCACTTTTGGTACTGTTGTGAACTCATTCTTTATTTATATTGGTGTAATCTACTGTATTCCAACTTATTTATGGTTCATACCCTATGATACTACTCATGGATTCATCCAAATAAGCAAACAACACATAGAAGGCAGAATCTGTCAAAAACAGAATAGTCTGTAGTAATCTGTAACTCTTGAATACTTCTGTAACTCCAAAAATTCTACCAGATTAAGAAAACCTGAGAAATTTGTGTGCCAATCCAGATCAAAAAGAATCTGATCAAAATAATGTTTATGTGAATTATCAAAACTAATTTACTGAGCACAAAAGTTTCTGATTTTCAGCAGGATCAACACAACTATCACCGTAAGCTATCCTAAAGGCTTTACTTGGCATTTTATTGAAACAAAAGCTATAAAACATGATTACTAAAGTAGCTTAATCATGTGAATATACAAAAATAGTAGGGGTAAATATTGGGTTGTCTCCCAACAAGCGCTTTTCTTTAATGCCTTTTTAGCTAGGCATGATGATTTCAATGATGCTCACATGAAAGATAAGAATTGAAACATAACGGGAGCATCATGAAGCATATGACTAACACATTTAAGTCTAACCCACTTCCTATGCATAGGGATTTTGTGAGAAAACAACTTATGGGAACAATAATTAACTAGCATAGGAAGGCAAAACAAGAATAACTTCAAGATTTTAAGCACATAGAGAGGAAACTTGATATTATTGCAATTCCTACAAGCATATGTTCCTCCCTCATAGTAATTTTTAGTAGCATCATGAATGAATTCAACAATATATCTATCACATAAAGCATTCTTTACATGAGCCACAAGCATAGAATTTTTATTACTCTCCACATAAGAAAACTTCTTCTCGTGAATGGTAGTGGGAGCAAACTCAACAAAATAACTTTCATGTGAGGCATAATCACCCAATTGAAAATTAAAATTATGATGACAAGTTTCATGGTTATCATTATTCTTAATAGCATAAATGTCATCACAATAATCATCATAGATAACAACTTTGTTCTCATAATCAATTGAAACTTCTTCCGAAATAGTGGATTCATCACTAAATAAAGGCATGACCTCTCCAAATCCACTTTCATAATTATCACAATAAGATTCAACACCCTCCAAAATAGTGGGATCATTACTTCCTAAAGTTGACACTCTTCCAAACCCACCTTCATCAACATAATCATCATAAATAGGAGGCATGCTATCATCATAATAAATTTGCTCATCCAAACTTGGGGGACTAAAAAATATCATCTTCATCAAACATAGCATCCCCAAGCTTGTGGCTTTGCATATCATTAGCATCATGGATATTCAATGAATTCATACTAACAACATTGCAATCATCCTCATCATTCAAATATTTTATGCCAAACATTTTATAGATTTCTTCTTCTAACACTTGAGCACAATTTTCCTTTCCATCATTTTCACGAAAGATATTAAAAAGATGAAGCATATGAGGCAACCTCAATTCCATTTTTTTAGTTTTGTTTTATAGACTAAACTAGTGATAAAACAAGAAACTAAAAGACTCGATTGCAAGATCTAAAGATATACCTTCAAGCACTAACCTCCCCGGCAACGGCGCCAGAAAAGAGCTTGATGTCTACTACACAACCTTCTTCTTGTAGACGTTGTTGGGCCTCCAAGTGCAGAGGTTTGTAGGACAGTAGCAAATTTCTCTCAAGTGGATGACCTAAGGTTTATCAATCCGTGGGAGGCGTAGGATGAAGATGGTCTCTCTCAAACAACCCTGCAACCAAATAACAAAGAGTCTCTTGTGTCCCCAACACACCCAATACAATGGTAAATTGTATAGGTGCACTAGTTCGACGAAGAGATGGTGATACAAGTACAATATGGATGGTAGATATAAGTTTTTGTAATCTGAAATTATAAAAACAACAATGTAGCACGTAACAAAAGTGAGTGAAAACGGTATTGCAATGCTTGGAAACAAGGCATAGGGTTATACTTTCACTAGTGCAAGTTCTCTCAACAATAATAACATAATTGGATCATATAACTATCCCTCAACATGCAACAAAGAGTCACCCCAAAGTCACTAATAGCGGAGAACAAACAAAGAGATTATTGTAGGGTACGAAACCACCTCAAAGTTATTCTTTCCGATCAATCCGTTGGGCTATTCCTATAAGTGTCACAAACAGCCCTAGAGTTCGTAGTAAAATAACACCTTAAGACACAAATCAACCAAAACCCTAATGTCACCTATATACTCCAATGTCAGCTCAAGTATCCGCGCGTATAATTATACGATATGCATCACACAATCTCAGAATCATCTATTCAACCAACACAAAGAACTTCATAGAGTGCCCAAAGTTTCTACCGGAGATTCAAGACGAAAATGTGTGCCAAACCCTATGCATAGATTCCCAAGGTCACGGAACCCGCAAGTTGATCACCAAAATATACATCAAGTGAATAATAGAATACCCCATTGTCACCATGGGTATCCCACGCAACACATACATCAAGTGTTCTCAAATCCTTAAAGACTCAATCTGATAAGATAACTTCAAAGGGAAAACTCAATCCATTACAAGAGAGTAGACGGGGAGAAACATCATAAGATCCAACTATAATAGCAAAGCTCGCGATACATCAAGATCGTGCCATATCAAGAACACGAGAGAGAGAGAGAGAGAGAGAGAGAGATCAAACACATAGCTACTGGTACATACCCTTAGCCCCAAGGATGAACTACTCCCTCCTCATCATGGAGAGCATCGGGATGATGAAGGTAGCCACCGGTGATGGATTTCCCCTCCGGCAGGGTGCCGGAACGGGCTCCCAAGAGGTTTTTGGTGGCTACAGAGGCTTGCGGCGGCGAAACTCTCAATCTAGGTTATTTTCTGGGGGTTTATGTATTTATAGGAGAGGTTGGCATCGAGAGCAAATCAGGGGGGCCCACGGAGAGTCCACGAGGCACAGGGGCGCGCCCCAGGGGGGTGGGCGCCCTCCACCCTCGTGGGGCCCATGGGCCTCCCCTTCGGTAACTCTTCGTTCCAGTATTTTTTATATTTTCCATAAAAAATCTCCGCTGATTTTCAGCGCATTCCGAGAAGTTTTATTTCTGCACAAAAACAACACCACGGTAGTTCTGCTGAAAACAGCGTCAGTCCGGGTTAGTTCTAACCAAATCATACCAAAATCATGTAAAAATATTATTAACATGGCATGAATACATCAAAAATTATAGATACGTTGGAGACGTATCAAGGTTTACGTCGATGCAAGCTTTAAACACCAATCCGGATGACTCTAAGTAGAGTTTCTCGGTTATGGACGTGATAAAGAGTTCGGCGTAAAGGGTTACGTGGATGCAAGCTTTAACACGAATCCAGATGACTCTGAGTAACAAACCAGATACGTATAGTGGAGCAGCCATTTGGAATAACTCCAAGTAAAGCGTGGTAGCAGCATCTACAATATGACATAGAGATTTGCAAAGTACACGCGGATCTGAATGTTGCAGACCCGTTGACTAAAAGCTCTCTCACAAGCAAAACATGATCAAACCCCAGAACTCATTGGGTGTTAATCACATGATGATGTGAACTAGATTATTGATCTAGTGCAAGTGGGAGACTGTTGGAAATATGCCCTAGAGGCAATAATAAATTGGTTATTATCATATTTCCCTGCTCATGATAATCGTTTATTATCCATGCTAGAATTGTATCGATTGGAAATTCAGATACATGTGTGGATACATAGACAACAATGAGTCCCTAGTAAGCCTCTAACGGACTAGCTCGTTGATGAAAGATGGCTATGATTTCCTAGCCATGGACATGAGTTGTCATTTTATAACGGGGTCACATCATTAGGAGAATGATGTGATGGACAAGACCCAACTATAAACGTAGCATATGATCGTATCAAGTTTATTGCTATCGTTTTCTACATGTCAAGTATATATGTTCCTACGACCATGAGATCATCCAACTCACTTGACACCGGAGGAATACCTTGTGTGTACCAAATGTCGCAACGTAACTGGGTGACTATAAAGGTGCTCTACAGGTATCTCCAAGGGTGTCTTTTAAGTTGGCATGGATCAAGGCTGGGATTTGTCACTCCGTATGACGGAGAGGTATCTCTGGGCCCTTTCGATAATACAACATCACAAGAAGCTTCAAGCAATGTGACTAATGAGTTAGCCACGGGATCTTGTATTACGGAACGAGTAAAGAGACTTGCCGGTAACGAGATTGAACTAGGTATGGAGATACCGACGATCGAATCTTGGGCAAGTAACATACTGATAGACAAAGGGAACTACATACGAGATTAGCTGAATCCTTGACATCGAGGTTCGACCGATAAGATCTTCGTAGAATATGTAGGAACCAATATGGGCATCCAGGTCCTGCTATTGGTTATTGACCGTAGAGGTGTCTCGGTCATGTCTGCATAGTTCTCGAACCTGCAAGGTCTACACACTTAACGTTTGGTGACGATATAAGTATAATTGAGTCATTATGGTGGTTACCGAAGGTTGTTCGGAGTTTTGGATGAGTTCCCGGACATGAAGAGGAACTCCGAAATGGTCCGGAGGCGAAGATCGATATATAGGACGAAGGGTATTGGAGTCCGGAATTGTTCCGGGGGTACCGGGTGATGACCAGCATGACCGACAGGGGTTTTGGGGGGCCCGGGCAAGTGTTGGGGGGGGCTCATGGGCCAAGGGGAGGGGGCAAACCATCCCACTAAGGGGTTGTGCGCCCTCCTCACCCCATCCCATGTAACCAGAAGTTGTTGGGGCGCCCAGCCAACCCCTTTGCCTTGGGGGCGGAGGTGCCCAAAACCCATCTAGAGTTTTCCCCCTGTGGCCGCCACCCCCCTAGATGGGATCTAGGGCGCCCCCTCCTCCTCCCTTCCTCTTATATATAGAGAGGTGAAGAGAGGGCAGCCGCACCCCTTGAGCACATCTTTACGCCACGGCGCTGCCTCTCCTCTCCCTCGCATCCCTCTTCCTCTCCATAGTGCTTAATGAAGCTCTGCGAGATTCCACCACCACTGCCACCACGCTGTCGTGATGCCCAAGGACTCGAGCTACTACTTGACCATCGCTCGCTGGATCGAGAAGGTGAAGGCGTCATCAAGCCGTATGTGTGTTGAACTCGGAGGTGCCGTCCGTTCGGCACTTGGATCGGGAGTCCGCGGGACGGGTCGTGATTGGATCGCGAAGACGTTCAACTACATCAACCGCGTTTTTAACGCTTCCGCTTAGCGATCTACAAGCGTATGTAGATCCAATCTCTCCTCTCGTAGATGGTCATCTCGTAGATTGATCTTGGTGAGCGTAGGAATTTTTTTGTTTCCCATGCAACGTTCCCCTACACTCTATGCTACGGTGCACGGCAGCCAGTGCTGCAACCGACAAAGGAGGATGTTGGAACCGCCACCTGGTGATGCCGCGACCGACAACCAGAGATGCAGCGACTGACAAATGGAATGTGGGGACCACATATAAGGATGATGGAGCCGGGTGCGAGGATCTTGGAACCGCCATTTGTCGATGCTACAACTGGCAATCGGGGATGCATCGACCGACAAATGGAATGCGAGGACCACAAATGAGGATGATGGAGCTAGCTGTGAGGATGGTGTGACCACGACTCACAGTGTTTGATGTGACCATAGACCGCGTTATTCCATGTACACTGCAGATTGGAGGTTTCTGTATTGAGGTGCCGTCGACACAGCCAGAGAAGCAAGAGATCAAACCAACCTTCAGAACACCATGCCATTTCTTTTGTATTGGTCGTGTGTGAGTGGAGTACCAGGACGTGAAGGCCAAAGCCCCAAGGCAACATGAAGGAGTCTAAACCATGTTGATTTAGCTTTAATTCGTACGTACGTTCCCTGAGTACTAGTCTGTTTTGGATTTTTGTGATCAGCGTTGCCGGATACTTAATTAATTAAATCATGATTTGTTAGAATAGGAAAGAGATAAGAGTCCCTATCTTTTTAGCTTTTGTTAGGTCGGTTAGTTCAGGTTTAGTTTTGCCTATAAAATAGGCAGGCCTCGACCTTGTATGGGACGGAATTTTTTGGAGTTGAAAAATATACACAAAAGGCATCATGTTGGATGCGCCAAAATAGTTGTGATTTGTTTGCTGGTCCTTGAGGGTTTCAGGAGCTGCTACGCAGGGTGTGATTTGATCTTACTCTTGCGCAGATTTTGATCTTTGGTCTTCTCGCGAATCGCTTGATTCGAAGAGCTGCCTATTATTTTTTTGTCTATTCTTATTATCACGACAATTGTTCCTCGCTGAATTTTGTGTACCGTGAAAGTTCGGGCCTACGAACGAATCGTCGTCTGGTCGGGTCTCATCAAGTGGTATTCAGAGCAAGGTTGATCACGGTATAAATTTTTTTCTCTCTCTGGTTCTTCAGTTGATCTACTTGAGTTGCTACAATGGTGAATTCACAGAAATCAAATTCAAGTGTGCATGGTGCACATGAAGGAGATGTGGAAGACAAGCTACCCTTGCCCACCTATGATCCGAGTGTTGCACCGGCTATCGTGCTAGGATTGGATGCAACTCGTGACTATGTGCTGAATCTAGTGGGGAGGCGCATCGACAAGGTTGAGGAAAGTCTAGGAAAAAAGATTGCTGATTTGACTGAGGCCGTTCATCGATTGAGACCACGTTCACCCCCTAGTGATGGGTCTGCTGCACCGCGTCGTCATCGGCAATTATCTGGACAGCGGGTAGGCGAACAAGTTCGCAACAATGGTGGGCATCAAGACCATCAGTCTGAGGGGGCTGGTAGCTATTATGAGCCTATGCGGCGTGCTCATAACCATCATGGAGGTGGCGTACACCATGGGGGAGGACATGAACGTCCGAGGCACGCCTACGAAGATGATGGTATTGGAAGAATTAAAATTTTCATACCGTCATTTAGCGGCAAAGACAATCCGGATGATTATTTGGAGTGGGAGATGCGCATGGATCAGATTTTTGATGGACAGTGGTACACCGAGGAGAAAAAGGTTCGTGTTGCATCTATTGAGTTCACGGGCTATGCTTTAATATGGTGGAACCAACTATGTCGCGCGGGAGGATGGCCGGAGTCTTGGAATCAGATGAAGAGTATCATGAAGAGACGCTTTGTTCCAGAGCACTTCACTAGGACCTTGTACACACGCTTGCAGCAGCTTCGGCAAGGTAACTCTAGTGTTGAGGAGTATTATAAAGAGATGGAAATATTGTTGATTCGTACAGGGGTAGAGGAGCAAGAAGAGGCTACAATGGCACGGTTCGTTTATGGTCTGAAATCAGAGATACGAGACCGTGTCGATATGGTTGAATATACGGGATTACAGGGATTATTGCACCATGCATTTGAGCGGAGCAGCAAGTAAAGCGTCGTGGTGGTCATGATAATTCATCAAACTCAGTGTGGCGTAATTTTCAGCGAGAAGTTGGTGGTAATAGTGGTTTCAAACAGATTCTAAGCCAACTACAAAGGAAGTATCTCAATCCAAGGTTGAATCGTCTCGTGCTTCTAACTCTCGTACTAGTGATATTGTGTGCTTCAGATGTGGTGGCAGGGGCCATAAGAAGTTTGAGTGTCCTAATGAGAGAAGAGTCCTTCTCACGGAAGAAGGATACATGTCTGCGAGCGATGGAGAAAAAAATATTGACATGTCTAGTGAGAAATCTGAAGATGATGAAAAAGTGACTGCAAGTCTTGAAGCCGCAGAAGCATATCCATCATTAATGGTGCAACGAGTGTAAGAATATCGTGTTGAGGGTAAGGGGCAGCGATGGAATATTTTTCAGTATGAGTGTAAGATCAACAACACCAATTGCAAACTGATAATAGATGGTGGAAGCTACACCAATGCAGTCAGCAAAGGGTTGGTTGAAGCTTTGGGGTTGCCTGTATGGAAGCACCCGCAACCCCACCATGTCGAGTGGATGTATCATACAGGGAAGTTAAAGGTTACTCATAAGGTGCGCATCAAATTTTCTTTTGATGATTATACTGATATGGTGATATGTGATGTCATACCTATGGATGCATGTCACTTGTTATTGGGGAGACCATGGCAATATGATCACAATGCTACACATGAAGGTCGGACGAATACATATTCATTCTGGGATTCTGGGAAGCAACGCGTGCTGCGGCCGATGTTTGAGAACGCAATCAAGGTGGATGGACATGTCACATTGAAGAAGAAGGTTGCAAAGACTGCCTCGAAACTGAGGACGGTTTCTTTTGAAGGGGGAGGGGATGATGTGACCATAGACCGCGCTATTCCATGTACACTGCAGATTGGAGGTTTCTGTATTGAGGTGCCGTCGACACAACCAGAGAAGCAAGAGATCAAACCAACCTTCAGAACACCGTGCCATTTCTTTTGTATTGGTCATGTGTGAGTGGAGTACCAGGACGTGAAGGCCAAAGCCCCAAGGCAACATGAAGGAGTCTAAACCATGTTGATTTAGCTTTAACTCGTACGTACGTTCCCTGAGTACTAGTCTGTTTTGGATTTTTGTGATCAGCGTTGCCGGATATTTAATTAATTAAATCATGATTTGTTAGAATAGGAAAGAGATAAGAGTCCGTATCTTTTTAGCTTTTGTTAGGTCGGTTAGTTCAGGTTTAGTTTTGCCTATAAAACAGGCAGGCCTCGGCCTTGTACGGGACGGAACTTTTTAGAGTTGGAAAATATACACAAAAGACATCATGTTGGATGCGCCAAAATAGTTGTGATTTGTTTGCTGGTCCTTGAGGGTTTCAGGAGCTGCTACGTAGGGTGTGATTTGATCTTACTCTTGCGCAGATTTTGATCTTTGGTCTTCTCGCGAATCGCTTGATATAAAGAGCTGCCTATTGTTTATTTTTTTGTCTATTTTCGTTATCACGACAATTGTTCGTCGCTGAATTTTGTGTACCGTGAAAGTTCGGGTCTACGAACGACTCGTCGTCTGGTCGGGTCTCATCAGTGTTGCTACCAAGGCCGACATGACTGCGAGGGGAGCACGTGGTACTGGAGAAGGGAGACATCGAGCTGCTGCCTGCGGTGACTACCAAGTTGGGTGCAGCGAATATTACAAGAACGACGACCCTTGTTGACCCCAAATACCCTCAAATAGTTTAAGGTGGGTGAAATTGAACACTTTAAGTTAAGTGGAAATGTCAAATTCCGCAAATACCCCTAAACCAACCGTTATCTTTGAGTTGGTATGTGTGCATCGCTTACATGGTTTTCAACATTCCTTCCATCCTCTACTACACAGTCCCCTCCCACATGTTTTTTACAATTTTTTTTCCTAAAACCACATGCACATTAACTCAACCCCCTTCCCTCGATCTCCCATGTTCTGCATTAACTCAAATCTTACCAAAACCTCAACTGAATAAAAAAAAATCTTGTCTTTCCTATCCGTACGTAAATCAAATCAAATTTTACCGAAGACTCAACTAAATCAAAACTTTTATTTCCTTCTATTCATCTACTCATACCCAAAACAAATCAAATCATACCAAAATCTGAAATATAATGTAGTATAAGGTTACATCGAACATGATTAATGTTGAACTACTAAAATATACAGTATGTATCACTGCAACATATCAGCAATTAGATAGTCGGTGCAAAAATGCCACTCTACAGTTGACCTCAAACAGAACGCTTCGACCCGACTCGCGGCGCTAGGATTGTCTCGACCCACCGCCGCCGCCGCCGCCACCTCGCCCAGCGCCGCCGCGGACAGTTCCTCCGCCCCCCTCCTCTCCCCAAGGGAAGCACCGGCTAGCCGCCTCTCGTTCCCCCGCCAGGTGCTCCGCCTGCGCCTGCCCCCGCTCTGCTCCGCCGTCTGCTCCTCCCTACCCCCAGCCGTTGCCGCCTGCTCCTCCCTGCCTCTTGACGCCGCATTCGACCGTCCCCCACGCCCCAGTCCCCGGCGCCATCAGGTAGACGCGGTCGCCAACGCCAACCGGTTCCAGGTTGACGTTGAGCCGAGCGCGGTGTTCTTCTCCACCCTCTACGTGTTACAGTTCAATTCGTTGTCAAAACTGCATCATGCCCCAGTGGGAGATACAATTTGTTAATTTGGTTATGTCGGCACATGTCCTGATGAGCATAGATACAACCCAACCCTTTGCGCATATAGTGACAGATGAGAAGGCTGTCCTACTTTTTCTGTTTCCTCACTAGTATTGTTCAGTAACAAAGATATAGAGTATTTTTTAGTATGCTGTGCTTGTACACGTGTTGTTGTATCTTGTATGTACCTAATTATTCAATTTCCCAGTGCAATTTTGCTAGTATGATGTAGAGACGAGAACATCGTGTCATGTGACATGCTTTTTCAGCGGACGGGGATGTCATAATGCAGACGCCAGATATACATCATTTATACCATGTCTATGTACTCATCAGGATGCTTCTTCATGCCATATAGCCAGCTGTGTTTGAACTAGTTCACTTTTCTCTCTTCTTATGTAAATGCTTCTTGCTCTACTCTATTCTGAGCCACATATATCCCTAAACTTCATTATGGCCCATTGCAACATTGATGATTGCTTCAACTTCTTTAGATCCATTGTTAACATTGATAATTGTATTCCTTTTTTTTTATAATTGTATCTAATTCTCTTAGATATTTAATGATTTCATTTATCAACCAGCTTATATACTTTTGCAAGATTTCCTTGGTAAGATATACTAATTCACCCTGCAGTTAGTGGATTGATAGTAGGAACTGACACTAAACGTTTAAATAGGAGAATATGAACTGCGGCCTGGGGTAATTAGAGCTATTTATGGGAGACAAAGTCTCCTATTTTTGTGTGTTTAGTGTTTGCATTTTGTTGCTTCTATCACATAACTTGGATCACCCTTGAAAACCCTCGAAGATTTTGTGGGTATCTTGTTATCGTATGGCACATGTATTTTTATTAAGTAATTTTGTATAATAATGAAAAGCAGTTGACATTGTTTTGCAGTTTTAACATGGATCCCAACATGAAGGAGCTTCAAGGGACTCTGATTGACATAGAAACAGACGCGGAGCAACTTCTTCTGGCAAGGCATCAGGTCTGTCGGTGCTACTGGCTTTTGCTATTCATGCTAGAAGTCTCAGTATTGATTTGTTTTGATCTGTTCTGTGTATGATCAGCTAGTGGAGAATGATAGGATGAGGAATGCTAACAGGGAGGCCCTAACAGCCCTCCGGAAAAGAGCCAAGACAACTAAAACCAGTGTTGCATCTCCATTTGAGATCGTAATGAAAGAGGTGGAAGGAACTTCTGCCAAACAGCTAGTAAAGGAGATATGCTCAACCTGCGGGAATCACGACCCCAAAGAACAGACCTGGCTAATGTTTTCAGGCTCGGATATTTTTGCTCGTGTTCCATTTCATGTAGCACACACTGTTCTGGACAAAGGTATTTTCCTTCTTGGATCTTGATCCATGCATTCTGATTTATTTCAATTTACTACTGAAGTAAGTTTGATATAAGTTTGTACCAACGACTCTGCCATCGATTTCAATATTCAGGTGGATCATGCTTTCAAATTTATTTACTTGTGTTGTTAATCCGATATGAGGTTTAAATTAGTTATTTTATTTTGTTGCATTTACCGAAAATTATGTTGAGCTCAAGTATGTGGGCTTTCGACACCATTGACATGTGAAGTAGTTCTTGCAGTCCCTGTCTGTTCTAAACTTGCATTTTATCTGTAACCTCTTCTGAATGCAAACTGTTAACATGGTATGTTGCAAAAGCTTGTTTAGCCAGATGCATGTTTTATGTTCACAAATGATGCCTCTGATGCTCATAAGTCTTGATTATCACTGTTTTTGCTAAATTTTTTAAGGAAATTTCAAGAATATCTTGATGAAGGACTGTTTCCATTTTAATGTTCACAATTGGAGCTCTTTTTATTTGAACCCTTCGACTACATACATGCTTGTCTAGCTTGTTGAGATAGTGCTGACGATTGCGATTTCCAAACGACACAGATCAAGAGCACCTAGACTACGACACCAAGAAGCTGCAGAGCTTTGTCAAGGAGAAATCGTTTGCGATCTCCGAGAAAGGCGCCCTTGCGGACAAAATCAGCCCGGGCATCGTGAGATCCCTCGTCAGCCTTGCAGATAAACCTAAGTAGTAGGCACATGCCTCAAGGGGCGAATGAATCATGCCCGCCGGTCCCAGTCCTCGACAACTCGAACATCTCCTAAGATGAAGCTTCTGCCGGGTTCACCAATCGTGTTTACTGACAGCCTTGATGTTTTACCCGTGTCTTGTTTCGGTTTTGCCGTGCTGTGAGATTGGGTTGTTGCTACGAACGAGAGAAGTGTGGTCGATCGGACATTTAACCCTTGTTACCTATCATCACTAGGTGTGGTGTGTTGGCAAACCGGAGTCCTGAACCTGAACCTGTTCCCCTACCCTGTTATCTCCATTCATATATGAAGTCGTAACAGTATCATGCCGGGAAAGTTTTATCTATTTATTTGTGTACCGTTCTTAACTGAGGACATGCTTATACGGTGGGCGGGAAAGATCCCATTTTCTCTTGGATGACACGTTTATCTTCGGTTTGTGGCGAATCTGAAATTGAAACGGTGGTTTCCATGCGCAGGTACTAGATATGAAGGACACGTTGAGAAAGATGGGGAGGCACTGCCGATGAATGTGCCTGGACATGGAGAGCCATGCGGTTGGCAGATATTTGCCCTTTGCACTGTATATAGAGCGGCAATGAGGTTGGCAACCTTGAATGGTGCGAAGGGCGTGAGATATCTTGGCCTTTTGGTGTGAGGGGTGAGGGGGAGCCCAGCACAGCACCTTTTGTTGTACAGGGAGATGTGGGCTATCTATCTCTGGTGGCCATGATCGGCTGCTCTCTGCAAGTAAGTAACTGATGAGGTTTGCGATGATGATGATGATGATGGCTGGCTGGCTGGCTGTAGCTTTGGGCCTGTGCCATTCTTCTTCTGTCTGCATCCATCTGGTCTGGTGCACATTGTGTGTAGTATATTTTCTTTGTCCTTAATGCCACTGATGCCAAGTCGTCTTCTTCTTTTGTTTTTCTGGGAGGAGGGCAATTGCGAGGCAGACGTCTGCGTCTGGCGGGTGGGCCGGTGTCGGTGCGGCGGATTAGCTCATCAGACCCAACCCACCTCTCTGACTTAACACAAATGCATACACCTTAACTAAGTGCTCAGTGCTGGTTAAGGTTAAGCATGAGAAAGGAGGGACGGCGATGGCCGGCATGCATCACATGACGACAGACAGAGAGAGGGAGAGAGAGAGAGCTGAGGACGCATGTGATCCATACGTTGACGTCTCCGTCTGCTTGCTCGCTCGCTCCCGGTAGTTAGCTGTACCAAACCCCAACGGTCCAGATCGTCCGTGCAGCCCAGCATTAACGTACGTGCACGCCGCGGAAACAAAAACAAAATAGTAGTACTAATCAATGAATCTGGATGCAAACAAACCCTGGATTTTCCGCTCGGGACACGTTTGCGCAATGAATGTGCTGTACGGCCTTTCGCAGCTCGTCTCATGATGCTGTTGCCGTGGCGCTTTACCTCTTTTTCTAGCTACGTGGGATTACACAAGTGGGTCTATCATTGCCGGATATGGGCGGTGATGATGGGAGGAGCAAAGGGGAAGATGGGTCATTTTGGAAGAGAGAACTGCAAAGAACACCGGGTAGGTAGAGCAACGTGTAGGGCCTCTTTTGATTCAAAGGAAATTTTCATATGGATTTGAGAGGATTTCAATCCATAATTTCTTATGGAACCCTTTGGATAATAGGACTTGGGTGATCAAATTCCTGTGGAATGCATTCCCTTTCCCTTCATTCAATAGGAATCTTAACATGGGCTCAAGTCTCTTAACACTATTTTTTTCCCCTCAAGAAGTCCAATGCTCTCTTCGGTCAAAAGAAGTCCAATGCTCTCTTCAGTCAAAAGAAGTCCAATGCTCTTGTACTATGTCTCTCTCTACTCTTCAACATCATCCCTCCAAAATTCCCGTGTTTTTCCTAAGCACCATCCAAAGGTACCTATTTACAAATAACTGGATTTTGAAATCTTACAGTAATTCATAGCACATGACATCTCGAGCTTATGTGTTTTCCTATCCCTATGTTTCCTGCAATCCATAATTTAATATGTTTGTGTGTGGGGGGGGGAGGGGGGGGGGGGTTCTACCCTTTAGGTGAGATTGTAGGATCAATCCAAAAATTCATAAAATTATTTGCCAATATTACCTACACGGTATGTCCACAACTCCAAAAAAAACCAGTTCAAAACTCGATTTATGGCTAAAGATTCAAAAAAGATAAAGTTGACGATGAATAGTATTTGATACTCAAACACTATTCATATATGATTTTTTTTCTTGGTTCTCTAAGTGTAGGTTGAATTAGGAGCTGAAACCTTTTGATATTGTACATCATAGATGGATGTGCGTCAGTGCGTGTGCAAATATTTTGATTTTTTTGAACATGTTTTACCTAATTTTTTTAAAAATGATCTCACCTAAAAGCCAGGTCCTATGCTAGTTGCCCTCGGTCAAATGCTGAAAACAGGTGCAAAAAGTTTATTTAGGCTGCTTTGGCATAGCGATGACGCAGATGCATCCGCGCCGTCCGTGAGGACGAAAACACATTAAACTTTGCACCGGAATACTTGTAGTTGGAAAAACTTGTACTAGTTTCCGCTAGCTACAAGCATTTCGATACAGAGTTAGTACTTTATACTAGTATAATTATGCTAGGTTTAAGTCCAATACAGAGTTAGTACTTTATACTAGTATAATTATGCTAGGTTTAAGTCCAATTGCAGGCCGTACGGGGCGAACAATGCCCATACTTAGCTAGTTCGTGGAATAGAAACATCTTTCCAGCCTCACGCACGTACCTAAAGCAAGGGCTCCGCCGCCTCATCCTCCTCTAAGAAAGGAAGTTAGGGTTCGTGCCTCTCGCCGGCGCCGACGCAGGTCCGCCTCGTCTCCGGTGGCCCTAGGGCCATGGAGGCGCGGTGAATCCTGACAAGGGTCAGCGGGAGGGCTCCGTTTTTAGTTATTTTTTTCAATCTTGTTATAGTTTTTGTCCTACTCAGGAAGGCGAGACGGCGGCAGCTCCGTTTCGGCGGTGCGTGTAGCATTGTTGGTGGGCGTGTAGAGGTGTGTCTCCGGCAGATCTATCTTTGGTGGATTTGCTCGGATCTGGTCGCTGTTCGTCTATGTTTGTGTGTCTTCGATTTGGATCCTTCCGATCTACGTTATTTTTCATCGGCAGTGGTTACTGTTCTGGGGTGCTGGTCCTATGGGGCCTTAGCACGACGAATTCCCGACTGTCTACTGCAACAAGTTGTGCCCGGCTCCGGTGATGGAGGGGCGATGACGGCGGCGCTGTTGGAAATATGCCCTAAAGGCAATAATAAAAGGATTATTATTATATTTCCTTGTTCATGATAATTGTCTTTTATTCATGCTATAATTGTATTATCCGGAAATCGTAATACACGTGTGAATACATAGACCACAATACGTCCCTAGTAAGCCTCTAGTTGACTAGCTCGTTGGTCAACAGATAGTCATGGTTTCCTGACTATGGACATTAGATGTCATTGACAATGGGATCACATCATTAGAAGAATGATGTGATGGACAAGACCCAATCCCAAGCATAGCACAAGATCGTGTAGTTCGTTTTGCTAGAACTTTTCCAATGTCAAGTATCTCTTCCTTAGACCATGAGATCGTGTAACTCCCGGATACCGTAGGAGTGCTTTGGGTTTATCAAACGTCACAACGTAACTGGATGACTATAAAGGTGCACTACAGGTATCTCCGAAAGTGTCTGTTGAGTTGACACGGATCGAGACTGGGATTTGTCACTCCGTATAACGGAGAGGTATCACTGGGCCCACTCGGTAGTGCATCATCATAATGAGCTCAAAGTGACCAAGTGTCTGGTCACGGGATCATGCATTACGGTACGAGTAAAGTGACTTGCCGGTAACGATACTGAACGAGGTATTGGGATACCGACGATCGAGTCTTGGGCAAGTAACATACCGTCTGACAAAGGGAATAGTATACGGGGTTGCTTGAACCCTCGACATCGTGGTTCATCCGATGAGATCATCGAGGAGTATGTGGGAGCCAACATGGGTATCCAGATCCCACTGTTGGTTATTGACCGGAGAGCCGTCTCGGTCATGTCTACATGTCTCCCGAACCCGTAGGGTCTACACACTTAAGGTTCGGTGACGCTAGGGTTGTATGAATATGAGTATGCAGCAAACCAAATGTTGTTCGGAGTCCCGGATGACATCCCGGACGTCACGAGGAGTTCCGGAATGATCCGGAGGTAAAGAAAACTATATAGAAAGTGCTATTTCGGCCATCGGGAAAGTTTCGGGGTCACCCGTGTTGGGGAACGTAGTAATTTCAAAAAATTTCCTACGCACACGCAAGATCATGGTGATGATATAGCAACGAGGGGAGAGTGTTGTCTACGTACCCTCGTAGACCGAAGCGGAAGCGTTGACGCAACGTAGAGGAAGTAGTCGTACGTCCTCCGGTTCAACCGATCCAAGTACCGTTACTCCGGCACCTCCGAGTTCTTGACACGCGTACAGCTCGATGACGCACCCTCGATCTCCGATCCAGCAGAGGCGCCGAGGGGGAGTTCCGTCAGCACGACGGCGTGGTGACGATCTTGATGTTCTCCTGTTGCAGGGCTTCGCCTAAGCACCGCTACAATATGACCGAGGTGTAATATCGTGGAGGGGGGCACCGCACACGGCTAAGGAACGATCAATGATCAACTTGTGTGTTCTAGGGTGCCCCCCTACCCCCGTATATAAAGGAGGGAGGGAGGAGGTGGCCGGCCCTAGGGGGGCGCGCCATGAGGAGGGGGAAACCTACTCCAAGTAGGTTTCCCTCTCTTTTCCTTATCTTATTTGGAGGGGGAAGGAAAGAGTACTAGTATTAGGAAGTAGTATTAGTAGTAGTAATAGGAAGAGGGGGAAGGAGAAAGGAAAGGGGGGCCGGCCCCCTTCCCCAATTCGGATTGGGCTTGGGGGGGCGCGCCCCCTTCCCTTGCTCCTTCTCTCTTCCTCCTACATGGGCCCAATAAGGCCCATATACCTCCCGGGGGGTTCCGGTAACCTTCCGGGGCTCCAAACTTCTCCGGAACCTTTCCGGTGTCCAAATATATCCGTCCAATATATCAATCTTTATGTCTCGACCATTTCGAAACTCCTCGTCATGTCCGTAATCATATCCGGGACTCCGAACAACCTTCGGTACATCAAAATACATAAACTCATAATATAACTGTCATCGAAACCTTAAGCGTGCGGACCCTACGGTTCGAGAACGATGTAGACATGACTGAGACACATCTCTGGTCAATAACCAATAGCGGGACCTGGATGCCCATATTGGTTCCTACATATTCTACGAAGATCTTTATCGGTCAAACCGCATAACAACATACGTTGTTCCCTTTGTCATTGGTATGTTACTTGTCCGAGATTCGATCGTCGATATCCAATACCTAGTTCAATCTCGTTATCGACAAGTCTCTTTACTCGTTCTGTAATACTTCATCTTATAACTAACTCATTAGTTACATGCTTGCAAGGCTTGGGTGATGAGCATTGCCGAGAGGGCCTAGAGATACCTCTCCGACAATCGGAGTGACAAAACCTAATCTCGAATTATGCTAACTCAACATGTACCTTCGGAGACACCTGTAGTACTCCTTTATAATCACCCAGTTACGTTGTGACGTTTGGTAGTACCCAAAGTGTTCCTCCGGTAAACGGGAGTCACACAATTCTCATAGTTACAGGAACATGTATAAGTCATGAAGGAAGCAATAGCAGAATACTAAACGATCAAGTGCTAAGCTAACGGGATGGGTCATGTCAATCACCTCATTCTCCTAATGATGTGATCCCATTAATCAAATGATAACACATGTCAATGGTTAGGAAACATAACCATCTTTGATTAATGAGCTAGTCAAGTAGAGGCATACTAGTGACTATATGTTTGTCTATGTATTCACACATGTATCATGTTTCCGGTTAATACAATTCTAGCATGAATAATAAACATTTATCATGATATGAGGAAATAAATAATAATTTATTATTGCCTCTAGGGCATATTTCCTTCAGTCTCCCACTTGCACTAGAGTCAATAATCTAGATTACATAGTAATGATTCTAACACCCATGGAGTCTTGGTGCTGATCATGTTTTGCTCGTGAGAGAGGCTTAGTCAACGGGTCTGCAACATTCAGATCCGTATGTATCTTGCAAATCTCTATGTCTCCCACTTGGACTTGGTCCCGAATGGAATTGAAGCGTCTCTTGATGTGCTTGGTCCTCTTGTGAAATCTGGATTCCTTTGCCAAGGCAATTGCACCAGTATTGTCACAGAAGATCTTCATTGGTCCCGATGCACTAGGTATGACACCTAGATCGGAAATGAACTCCTTCATCCAGACTCCTTCATTTGCTACTTCAGAAGCAGCTATGTACTCCGCTTCACATGTAGATCCTGCCACGACGCTTTGTTTAGAACTGCACCAACTTACAGCTCCACCGTTTAATAAAAACACGTATCCGGTCTGCGATTTAGAATCGTCCGGATCAGTGTCAAAGCTTGCATCGACGTAACCATTTATGACTAGCTCTTTGTCACCTCCATATACGAGAAACATATCCTTAGTCCTTTTCAGGTATTTCAGGATGTTCTTGACCGCTGTCCAGTGATCCACTCCTGGATTACTTTGGTACCTACCTGCCAAGCTTATTGCTAAGCATACGTCAGGTCTGGTACACAGCATTGCATACATGATAGAGCCTATGGCTGAAGCATAGGGAACATCTTTCATTTTCTCTCTATCTTCTGCTGTGGTCGGGCATTGAGTTTGACTCAACTTCACACCTTGTAGCACAGGCAAGAATCCTTTCTTTGCCTGATCCATTTTGAACTTTTTCAAAATTTTGTCAAGGTATGTACTTTGTGAAAGTCCTATTAAGCGTCTTGATCTATCTCTATAGATCTTGATGCCCAATATGTAAGCAGCTTCACCGAGGTCTTTCATAGAAAAACTTTTATTCAAGTATCCCTTTATGCTATCCAGAAATTCTATATCATTTCCAATTAATGATATGCCATCAACATATAAAACTAGAAATGCTACAGAGCTCCCACTCACTTTCTTGTAAATACAGGCTTCTCCAAAAGTCTGTATAAAGCCATATGCGTTGATCACACTATCAAAAGTTTATTCCAACTCCGAGATGCTTGCACCAGTCCATAAATGGAACGTTGGAGCTTGCACACTTTGTCAGCACCTTTTGGATCAACAAAACCTTCAGGTTGCATCATATACAACTCTTCTTCTAGAAATCCATTCAAGAATGCAGTCTTGACATCCATTTGCCAAATTTCATAATCATGAAATGCAGCAATAGCCAACATGATTCGGACAGACTTAAGCATCGCTACGGGTGAGAAAGTCTCATCGTAGTCAACCCCTTGAACTTGTCGAAAACCTTTTGCAACAAGTCGAGCTTTGTAGACAGTAACATTACCATCAGCGTCAGTCTTTGTCTTAAAGATCCATTTATTCTCAATGGCTTGCCGATCATCGGGCAAGTCAACCAAAGTCCATACTTTGTTTTCATACATGGATCCTATCTCAGATTTCATGGCCTCTAGCCATTTTGCGGAATCTGGGCTCATCATCGCTTCCTCATAGTTCGTAGGTTCATCATGGTCTAGTAACATGACTTCCAGAATAGGATTTCCGTACCACTCTGGTGCGGATCTTACTTTGGTAGACCTACGAGGTTCAGTAGAAACTTGATCTGAAGTTTCATGATCAATATCATTAGCTTCCTCACTAATTGTGTAGTTGTCACAGGAACCGGTTCTTGTGATGAACTACTTTCCAATAAGGGAGTAGATACAGTTATCTCATCAAGTTCTACTTTCCTCCCACTCACTTCTTTCGAGAGAAACTCCTTCTCTAGAAAGGATCCAATTTTAGCAACGAAAATCTTGCCTTCAGATTTGTGATAGAAGGTGTACCCAATTGTCTCCTTTGGGTATCCTATGAAGACACATTTCTCCGATTTGGGTTCGAGCTTATCTGGTTGAAGTTTCTTCACATAAGCATCGCAGCCCCAAACTTTGAGAAACGACAACTTTGGTTTCTTGCCAAACCACAGTTCATAAGGCGTCGTCTCAACGGATTTTGATGGTGCCCTATTTAACGTGAATGCGGCCGTCTCTAAAGCATAACCCCAAAACGATAGCGGTAAATCGGTAAGAGACATCATAGATCGCACCATATCAAGTAAAGTACGATTACGACGTTCGGACACACCATTTCGCTGTGGTGTTCCAGGTGGCGTGAGTTGCGAAACTATTCCACATTGTTTCAAATGTAAACCAAACTCGTAACTCAAATATTCTCCTCCACGATCAGATCGTAGAAACTTTATTTTCTTGTTACGATGATTTTCTACTTCACTCTGAAATTCTTTGAACTTTTCAAATGTTTCAGACTTGTGCTTCATTAAGTAGATATACCCATATCTGCTCAAATCATCTGTGAAGGTGAGGAAATAACGATATCCGCCACGAGCCTCAACATTCATCGGACCACATACATCTGTATGTATGATTTCCAACAAATCTGTTGCTCTCTCCATAGATCCGGAGAACGGTGTTTTGGTCATCTTGCCCATGAGGCACGGTTCGCAAGTACCAAGTGATTCATAATCAAGTGATTCCAGAAGTCCATCAGTATGGAGTTTCTTCATGCGTTTTACACCGATATGACCTAAACGGCAGTGCCACAAATATGTTGCACTATCATTATCAACTCTGCATCTTTTGGCTTCAACATTATGAATATGTGTATCACTACTATCGAGATTTAATAAAAATAGACCACTCTTCAAGGGTGCATGACCATAAAAGATATTACTCATATAAATAGAACAACCATTATTCTCTGATTTAAATGAATAACCGTCTCGCATCAAACAAGATCCAGATATAATGTTCATGCTCAACGCAGGCACCAAATAACAATTATTCAGGTCTAAAACTAATCCCGATGGTAGATGTAGAGGTAGCGTGCCGACCGCGATCACATCGACTTTGGAACCATTTCCCACGCGCATCGTCACCTCGTCCTTAGCTAATCTTCGCTTAATCCGTAGTCCCTGTTTCGAGTTGCAAATGTTAGCAACAGAACCAGTATCAAATACCCAGGTGCTACTGCGAGCATTAGTAAGGTACACATCAATAACATGTATATCACATATACCTTTGTTCACTTTGCCATCCTTCTTATCCGCCAAATACTTGGGGCAGTTCCGCTTCCAGTGTCCAGTCTGCTTGCAGTAGAAGCACTCAGTTTCAGGCTTAGGTCCAGACTTGGGTTTCTTCACTTGAGCAGCAACTTGTTTGCCGTTCTTTTTGAAGTTCCCCTTCTTCTTCCCTTTGCCCCTTTTCTTGAAACCAGTGGTCTTGTTGACCATCAACACTTGATGCTCCTTTTTGATTTCTACCTCCGCGGCTTTCAGCATCGCGAAGAGCTCGGGAATAGTCTTGTTCATCCCTTGCATATTATAGTTCATCACAAAGCTCTTGTAGCTTGGTGGCAGTGATTGGAGAATTCTGTCAATGACGCTATCATCCGGAAGATTAACTCCCAGTTGAATCAAGTGATTATTATACCCAGACATTTTGAGTATATGTTCACTGACAGAACTGTTCTCCTCCATCTTGCAGCTGTAGAACTCATTGGAGATTTCATATCTATCAATCCGGGCATTTGCTTGAAATATTAACTTCAACTCCTGGAACATCTCATATGCCCCATGACGTTCAAAACGTCGTTGAAGACCCGGTTCTAAGCCGTAAAGCATGGCACACTGAACTATAGAGTAGTCATCAGCTTTGCTCTGCCAGACGTTCTTAACGTCGTCAGTTGCATCAGCAGCAGGCCTGGCACCCAGCGGTGCTTCCAGGACGTAACTCTTCTGTGCAGCAATGAGGATAATCCTCTACCATCATCTTTCAACTTTGCTTTCTCAAGGAACGCATTAAAATTCAACGGAACAATAGCACGAGCCATCTATCTACAAACAAACATAGACAAGCAAAATACTATCAGGTACTAAGTTCATGATAAATTTAAGTTCAATTAATCATATTACTAAAGAACTCCCACTTAGACAGACATCTCTCTAGTCATCTAAGTGATTACGTGATCCAAATCAACTAAACCATGTCCGATCATCACGTGAGATGGAGTAGTTTCAATGGTGAACATCTCTATGTTGATCATATCTACTATATGATTCACGCTCGACCTTTCGGTCCCCGTGTTCCGAGGCCATATCTGTATATGCTAGGCTCGTCAAGTATAACCTGAGTATTCCGCGTGTGCAACTGTTTTGCACCCGTTGTATTTGAACGTAGAGCCTATCACACCCGATCATCACGTGGTGTCTCAGCACGAAGAACTTTCGCAACGGTGCATACTCAGGGAGAACACTTCTTGATAATTAGTGAGAGATCATCTTAAAATGCTACCGTCAATCAAAGCAAGATAAGATGCATAAAGGATAAACATCACATGCAATCAATATAAGTGATATGATATGGCCATCATCATCTTGTGCTTGTGATCTCCATCTTCGAAGCACCGTCGTGATCACCATCGTCACCGGCGCGACACCTTGATCTCCATCGTAGCATCGTTGTCGTTACGCCATCTATTGCTTCTACGACTATCGCTACCGCTTAGTGATAAAGTAAAGCAATTACAGGGCGTTTGCATTTCATACAATAAAGCGACAACCATATGGCTCCTGCCAGTTGCCGATAACTTCGGTTACAAAACATGATCATCTCATACAATAAAATATAGCATCATGTCTTGGCCATATCACATCACAACATGCCCTGCAAAAACAAGTTAGACGTCCTCTACTTTGTTGTTGCAAATTTTACGTGGCTGCTACGGGCTTAAGCAAGAACCAATCTCACCTACGCATCAAAACCACAACGATAGTTTGTCAAATAGACTCCGTTTTAACCTTCACAAGGACCGGGCGTAGCCACACTCGGTTCAACTAAAGTGAGAGAGACAGACACCCGCCAGCCACCTTTAAGCACGAGTGCTCGTAACGGTGAAACCAGTCTCGCGTAAGCGTACGCGTAATGTCGGTCCGGGCCGCTTCATCTCACAATACCGCTGAACCAAAGTATGACATGCTGGTAGGCAGTATGACTTATATCGTCCACAACTCACTTGTGTTCTACTCGTGCATATAACATCAACGCATAAAACCTAGGCTCGGATGCCACTGTTGGGGAACGTAGTAATTTCAAAAAATTTCCTACGCACACGCAAGATCATGGTGATGATATAGCAACGAGGGGAGAGTGTTGTCTACGTACCCTCGTAGACCGAAGCGGAAGCGTTGACGCAACGTAGAGGAAGTAGTCGTACGTCCTCCGGTTCAACCGATCCAAGTACCGTTACTCCGGCACCTCCGAGTTCTTGACACGCGTACAGCTCGATGACGCACCCTCGATCTCCGATCCAGCAGAGGCGCCGAGGGGGAGTTCCGTCAGCACGACGGCGTGGTGACGATCTTGATGTTCTCCTGTTGCAGGGCTTCGCCTAAGCACCGCTACAATATGACCGAGGTGTAATATCGTGGAGGGGGGCACCGCACACGGCTAAGGAACGATCAATGATCAACTTGTGTGTTCTAGGGTGCCCCCCTACCCCCGTATATAAAGGAGGGAGGGAGGAGGTGGCCGGCCCTAGGGGGGCGCGCCATGAGGAGGGGGAAACCTACTCCAAGTAGGTTTCCCTCTCTTTTCCTTATCTTATTTGGAGGGGGAAGGAAAGAGTACTAGTATTAGGAAGTAGTACTAGTAGTAGTAATAGGAAGAGGGGGAAGGAGAAAGGAAAGGGGGGGCCGGCCCCCTCCCCAATTCGGATTGGGCTTGGGGGGCGCGCCCCCTTCCCTTGCTCCTTCTCTCTTCCTCCTACATGGGCCCAATAAGGCCCATATACCTCCCGGGGGGTTCCGGTAACCTCCCGGGGCTCCAAACTTCTCCGGAACCTTTCCGGTGTCCAAATATATCCGTCCAATATATCAATCTTTATGTCTCGACCATTTCGAGACTCCTCGTCATGTCCGTAATCATATCCGGGACTCCGAACAACCTTCGGTACATCAAAATACATAAACTCATAATATAACTGTCATCGAAACCTTAAGCGTGCGGACCCTACGGTTCGAGAACGATGTAGACATGACTGAGACACATCTCTGGTCAATAACCAATAGCGGGACCTGGATGCCCATATTGGTTCCTACATATTCTACGAAGATCTTTATCGGTCAAACCGCATAACAACATACGTTGTTCCCTTTGTCATCGGTATGTTACTTGTCCGAGATTCGATCGTCGGTATCCAATACCTAGTTCAATCTCGTTATCGACAAGTCTCTTTACTCGTTCTGTAATACTTCATCTTATAACTAACTCATTAGTTACATGCTTGCAAGGCTTAGGTGATGAGCATTGCCGAGAGGGCCCAGAGATACCTCTCCGACAATCGGAGTGACAAAACCTAATCTCGAATTATGCTAACTCAACATGTACCTTCGGAGACACCTGTAGTACTCCTTTATAATCACCCAGTTACGTTGTGACGTTTGGTAGTACCCAAAGTGTTCCTCCGGTAAACGGGAGTTACACAATTCTCATAGTTACAGGAACATGTATAAGTCATGAAGGAAGCAATAGCAGAATACTAAACGATCAAGTGCTAAGCTAACGGGATGGGTCATGTCAATCACCTCATTCTCCTAATGATGTGATCCCATTAATCAAATGATAACACATGTCAATGGTTAGGAAACATAACCATCTTTGATTAATGAGCTAGTCAAGTAGAGGCATACTAGTGACTATATGTTTGTCTATGTATTCACACATGTATCATGTTTCCGGTTAATACAATTCTAGCATGAATAATAAACATTTATCATGATATGAGGAAATAAATAATAACTTTATTATTGCCTCTAGGGCATATTTCCTTCAACCCGGTATTGTACCGGCACCACCGAAAGGGTCCCGGGGGTCCACCGGGTGGGGCCACCTATCCCGGAGGGCCCCGTGGGCAGAAGTGGGAGGGGAACCAGCCCCTAGTGGGCTGGTGCTCCCCCCTTGGGCCCCCCCTGCGCCTAGGGTTGGAAACCCTAGGTGGGGGGGCGCACCACTTGCCTTGGGGGGCACTCTGTTGGGTAACGTAGTAATTTCAAAAAATTTCCTACGCACACGCAAGATCATGGTGATGATATAGCAATGAGGGGAGAGTGTTGTCTACGTACCCTTGTAGACCGAAGCGGAAGCGTTGACGCAACGTAGAGGAAGTAGTCGTACGTCCTCCGGTTCAACCGATCCAAGTACCGTTACTCCGGCACCTCCGAGTTCTTGACACGTGTACAGATCGATGACGCACCCTCAATCTCCGATCCAGCAGAGGCGCCGAGGGGGAGTTCCGTCAGCACGACGGCGTGGTGACGATCTTGATGTTCTCCTGTTGCAGGGCTTCGCCTAAGCACCGCTACAATATGACCGAGGTGTAATATCGTGGAGGGGGGCACCGCACACGACTAAGGAACGATCAATGATCAACTTGTGTGTTCTAGGGTGCCCCCTTACCCCCGTATATAAAGGAGGGAGGGAGGAGGTGGCCGGCCCTAGGGGGGCGCGCCATGAGGAGGGGGAAACATACTCCAAGTAGGTTTCCCTCTCTTTTCCTTATCTTATTTGGAGGGGGAAGGAAAGAGTACTAGTATTAGGAAGTAGTACTAGTAGTAGTAATAGGAAGAGGGGGAAGGAGAAAGGAAAGGGGGGGCCGGCCCCCCTCCCCAATTCGGATTGGGCTTGGGGGGGCGCGCCCCCCTCCCTTGCTCCTTCTCTCTTCCTCCTGCATGGGCCCAATAAGGCCCATATACCTCCCGGGGGGTTCCGGTAACCTCCCGGGGCTCCAAACTTCTCCGGAACCTTTCCGGTGTCCAAATATATCCGTCCAATATATCAATCTTTATGTCTCGACCATTTCGAGACTCCTCGTCATGTCCGTAATCATATCCGGGACACCGAACAACCTTCGGTACATCAAAATACATAAACTCATAATATAACTGTCATCGAAACCTTAAGCGTGCGGACCCTACGGTTCGAGAACGATGTAGACATGACTGAGACACATCTCTGGTCAATAACCAATAGCGGGACCTGGATGCCCATATTGGTTCCTACATATTCTACAAAGATCTTTATCGGTCAAACCGCATAACAACATACGTTGTTCCCTTTGTCATCGGTATGTTACTTGTCCGAGATTCGATCGTCGGTATCCAATACCTAGTTCAATCTCGTTATCGACAAGTCTCTTTACTCGTTCTGTAATACTTCATCTTATAACTAACTCATTAGTTACATGCTTGCAAGGCTTAGGTGATGAGCATTGCCGAGAGGGCCCAGAGATACCTCTCCGACAATCGGAGTGACAAAACCTAATCTCGAATTATGCTAACTCAACATGTACCTTCGGAGACACCTGTAGTACTCCTTTATAATCACCCAGTTACGTTGTGACGTTTGGTAGTACCCAAAGTGTTCCTCCGGTAAACGGGAGTTACACAATTCTCATAGTTACAGGAACATGTATAAGTCATGAAGGAAGCAATAGCAGAATACTAAACGATCAAGTGCTAAGCTAACGGGATGGGTCATGTCAATCACCTCATTCTCCTAATGATGTGATCCCATTAATCAAATGACAACACATGTCAATGGTTAGGAAACATAACCATCTTTGATTAATGAGCTAGTCAAGTAGAGGCATACTAGTGACTATATGTTTGTCTATGTATTCACACATGTATCATGTTTCCGGTTAATACAATTCTAGCATGAATAATAAACATTTATCATGATATGAGGAAATAAATAATAACTTTATTATTGCCTCTAGGGCATATTTCCTTCAGTCTCCCACTTGCACTAGAGTCAATAATCTAGATTACATAGTAATGATTCTAACACCCATGGAGTCTTGGTGCTGATCATGTTTTGCTCGTGAGAGAGGCTTAGTCAACGGTCTGCAACATTCAGATCCGTATGTATCTTGCAAATCTCTATGTCTCCCACTTGGACTTGGTCCCGAATGGAATTGAAGCGTCTCTTGATGTGCTTGGTCCTCTTGTGAAATCTGGATTCCTTTGCCAAGGCAGTTGCACCAGTATTGTCACAGAAGATCTTCATTGGTCCCGATGCACTAGGTATGACACCTAGATCGGAAATGAACTCCTTCATCCAGACTCCTTCATTTGCTGCTTCAGAAGCAGCTATGTACTCCGCTTCACATGTAGATCCCGCCACGACGCTTTGTTTAGAACTGCACCAACTTACAGCTCCACCGTTTAATAAAAACACGTATCCGGTCTGCGATTTAGAATCGTTCGGATCAGTGTCAAAGCTTGCATCGACGTAACCATTTACGACTAGCTCTTTGTCACCTCCATATACGAGAAACATATCCTTAGTCCTTTTCAGGTATTTCAGGATGTTCTTGACCGCTGTCCAGTGATCCACTCCTGGATTACTTTGGTACCTACCTGCCAAGCTTATTGCTAAGCATACGTCAGGTCTGGTACACAGCATTGCATACATGATAGAGCCTATGGCTGAAGCATAGGGAACATCTTTCATTTTCTCTCTATCTTCTGCTGTGGTCGGGCATTGAGTTTGACTCAACTTTACACCTTGTAGCACAGGCAAGAATCCTTTCTTTGCCTGATCCATTTTGAACTTTTTCAAAATTTTGTCAAGGTATGTACTTTGTGAAAGTCCTATTAAGCGTCTTGATCTATCTCTATAGATCTTGATGCCCAATATGTAAGCAGCTTCACCGAGGTCTTTCATAGAAAAACTTTTATTCAAGTATCCCTTTATGCTATCCAGAAATTATATATCATTTCCAATTAATAATATGTCATCAACATATAAAACTAGAAATTCTACAGAGCTCCCACTCACTTTCTTGTAAATACAGGCTTCTCCAAAAGTCTGTATAAAACCATATGCTTTGATCACACTATCAAACCGTTTATTCCAACTCCGAGATGCTTGCACCAGTCCATAAATGGAACGTTGGAGCTTGCACACTTTGTCAGCACTTTTTGGATCAACAAAACCTTCAGGTTGCATCATATACAACTCTTCTTCTAGAAATCCATTCAAGAATGCAGTCTTGACATCCATTTGCCAAATTTCATAATCATGAAATGCAGCAATAGCCAACATGATTCGGACAGACTTAAGCATCGCTACGGGTGAGAAAGTCTCATTGTAGTCAACCCCTTGAACTTGTCGAAAACCTTTTGCAACAAGTCGAGCTTTGTAGAAAGTAACATTACCATCAGCGTCAGTCTTCTTCTTAAAGATCCATTTATTCTCAATGGCTTGCTGATCATCGGGCAAGTCAACCAAAGTCCATACTTTGTTTTCATACATGGATCCTATCTCAGATTTCATGGCCTCTAGCCATTTTGCGGAATCTGGGCTCATCATCGCTTCCTCATAGTTCGTAGGTTCATCATGGTCTAGTAACATGACTTCCAGAATAGGATTTCCGTACCACTCTGGTGCGGATCTTACTCTGGTAGACCTACGAGGTTCAGTAGAGACTTGATCTGAAGTTTCATGATCAATATCATTAGCTTCCTCACTAATTGGTGTAGTTGTCACAGGAACCGGTTCTTGTGATGAACTACTTTCCAATAAGGGAGTAGATACAGTTATGAAGTTCTACTTTCCTCCCACTCACTTCTTTCGAGAGAAACTCCTTCTCTAGAAAGGATCCGATTTTAGCAACGAAAATCTTGCCTTCAGATCTGTGATAGAAGGTGTACCTAATTGTCTCCTTTGGGTATCCTATGAAGACACATTTCTCCGATTTGGGTTCAAGCTTATCTGGTTGAAGTTTCTTCACATAAGCATCGCAGCCCCAAACTTTGAGAAACGACAACTTTGGTTTCTTGCCAAACCACAGTTCATAAGGCGTCATCTCAATGGATTTTGATGGTGCCCTATTTAACGTGAATGCGGCCGTCTCTAAAGCATAATCCTAAAACGATAGCGGTAAATCGGTAAGAGACATCATAGATCGCACCATATCAAGTAAAGTACGATTACGACGTTCGGACACACCATTTCGCTGTGGTGTTCCAGGTGGCGTGAGTTGCGAAACTATTCCACATTGTTTCAAATGTAAACCAAACTCGTAACTCAAATATTCTCCTCCACGATCAGATTGTAGAAACTTTATTTTCTTGTTACGATGATTTTCTACTTCACTCTGAAATTCTTTGAACTTTTCAAATGTTTCAGACTTGTGCTTCATCAAGTATATATACCCATATCTGCTCAAATCATCTGTGAAGGTGAGGAAATAACGATATCCGCCACGAGCCTCAACATTCATCGGACCACATACATCTGTATGTATGATTTCCAACAAATCTGTTGCTCTCTCCATAGATCTGGAGAACGGTGTTTTGGTCATCTTGCCCATGAGGCACGGTTCGCAAGTACCAAGTGATTCATAATCAAGTGATTCCAGAAGTCCATTAGTATGGAGTTTCTTCATGCGTTTTACACCGATATGACCTAAACGGCAGTGCCACAAATATGTTGCACTATCATTATCAACTCTGCATCTTTTGGCTTCAACATTATGAATATGTGTATCACTACTATCGAGATTTAATAAAAATAGACCACTCTTCAAGGGTGCATGACCATAAAAGATATTACTCATATAAATAGAACAACCATTATTCTCTGATTTAAATGAATAACCATCTCGCATCAAACAAGATCCAGATATAATGTTCATGCTCAACGCAGGCACCAAATAACAATTATTCAGGTCTAAAACTAATCCCGATGGTAGATGTAGAGGTAGCGTGCCGACCGCGATCACATCGACTTTGGAACCATTTCCCACGCGCATCATCACCTCGTCCTTAGCTAATCTTCGCTTAATCCGTAGTCCCTGTTTCGAGTTGCAAATGTTAGCAACAGAACCAGTATCAAATACCCAGGTGCTACTGCGAGCATTAGTAAGGTACACATCAATAACATGTATATCACATATACCTTTGTTCACTTTGCCATCCTTCTTATCCGCCAAATACTTGGGGCAGTTCCGCTTCCAGTGTCCAGTCTGCTTGCAGTAGAAGCACTCAGTTTCAGGCTTAGGTCCAGACTTGGGTTTCTTCACTTGAGCAGCAACTTGTTTGCCGTTCCTTTTGAAGTTC
The DNA here is from genome assembly GCF_018294505.1 of Triticum aestivum. NCBI lineage: Eukaryota > Viridiplantae > Streptophyta > Magnoliopsida > Poales > Poaceae > Triticum > Triticum aestivum. The sequence continues at coordinate 61,894,014 of NC_057798.1, forward strand.
CCCTTCTTCTTCCCTTTGCCCCTTTTCTTGAAACCAGTGGTCTTGTTGACCATCAACACTTGATGCTCCTTTTTGATTTCTACCTCCGCGGCTTTCAGCATCGCGAAGAGCTCGGGAATAGTCTTGTTCATCCCTTGCATATTATAGTTCATCACAAAGCTCTTGTAGCTTGGTGGCAGTGATTGGAGAATTCTGTCAATGACGCTATCATCCGGAAGATTAACTCCCAGTTGAATCAAGTGATTATTATACCCAGACATTTTGAGTATATGCTCACTGACAGAACTGTTCTCCTCCATCTTGCAGCTGTAGAACTTATTGGAGACTTCATATCTCTCAATCCGGGCATTTGCTTGAAATATTAACTTCAACTCCTGGAACATCTCATACGCCCCATGACGTTCAAAACGTTGTTGAAGACCCGGTTCTAAGCCGTAAAGCATGGCACACTGAACTATAGAGTAGTCATCAGTTTTGCTCTGCCAGACGTTCTTAACATCGTCAGTTGCATCAGCAGCAGGCCTGGCACCCATCGGTGCTTCCAGGACGTAACTCTTCTGTGCAGCAATGAGGATAATCCTCAGGTTACGGACCCAGTCCGTGTAATTGCTACCATCATCTTTCAATTTTGTTTTCTCAAGGAACGCATTAAAATTCAACGGAACAACAGCACGAGCCATCTATCTACAAACAAACATAGACAAGCAAAATACTATCAGGTACTAAGTTCATGATAAATTTAAATTCAATTAATCATATTACTAAAGAACTCCCACTTAGACAGACATCTCTCTAGTCATCTAAGTGATTACGTGATCCAAATCAACTAAACCATGTCCGATCATCACGTGAGATGGAGTAGTTTCAATGGTGAACATCTCTATGTTGATCATATCTACTATATGATTCACGCTTGACCTTTCGGTCCCCGTGTTCCGAGGCCATATCTGTATATGCTAGGCTCGTCAAGTATAACATGAGTATTCCGCGTGTGCAACTGTTTTGCACCCGTTGTATTTGAACGTAGAGCCTATCACACCCGATCATCACGTGGTGTCTCAGCACGAAGAACTTTCGCAACGGTGCATACTCAGGGAGAACACTTCTTGATAATTAGTGAGAGATCATCTTAAAATGCTACCGTCAATCAAAGCAAGATAAGATGCATAAAGGATAAACATCATATGCAATCAATATAAGTGATATGATATGGCCATCATCACCTTGTGCTTGTGATCTCCATCTTCGAAGCACCGTCGTGATCACCATCGTAACCGGCGCGACACCTTGATCTCCATCGTAGCATCGTTGTCGTTACGCCATCTATTGCTTCTACGACTATCGCTACCGCTTAGTGATAAAGTAAAGCAATTACAGGGCGTTTGCATTTCATACAATAAAGCGACAACCATATGGCTCCTGCCAGTTGCCGATAACTTCGGTTACAAAACATGATCATCTCATACAATAAAATATAGCATCATGTCTTGGCCATATCACATCACAACATGCCCTGCAAAAACAAGTTAGACGTCCTCTACTTTGTTGTTGCAAATTTTACGTGGCTGCTACGGGCTTAAGCAAGAACCAATCTCACCTACGCATCAAAACCACAATAATAGTTTGTCAAATAGACTCCGTTTTAACCTTCACAAGGACCGGGCGTAGCCACACTCGGTTCAACTAAAGTGAGAGAGACAGACACCCGCCAGCCACCTTTAAGCACGAGTGCTCGTAACGGTGAAACCAGTCTCGCGTAAGCGTACGCGTAATGTCGGTCTGGGCCGCTTCATCTCACAATACCGCTGAACCAAAGTATGACATGCTGGTAGGCAGTATGACTTATATCGTCCACAACTCACTTGTGTTCTACTCGTGCATATAACATCAACACATAAAACCTAGGCTCGGATGCCACTGTTGGGTAACGTAGTAATTTCAAAAAAATTCCTACGCACACGCAAGATCATGGTGATGATATAGCAACGAGGGGAGAGTGTTGTCTACGTACCCTTGTAGACCGAAGCGGAAGCATTGACGCAACATAGAGGAAGTAGTCGTACGTCCTCCGGTTCAACCGATCCAAGTACCGTTACTCCGGCACCTCCGAGTTCTTGACACGTGTACAGATCGATGACGCGCCCTCGATCTCCAATCCAGCAGAGGCGCCGAGGGGGAGTTCCGTCAGCACGACAGCGTGGTGATGATCTTGATGTTCTCCTGTTGCAGGGCTTCGCCTAAGCACCGCTACAATATGACCGAGGTGTAATATCGTGGAGGGGGCACCGCACACGGCTAAGGAACGATCAATGATCAACTTGTGTGTTCTAGGGTGCCCCCTTACCCCCGTATATAAAGGAGGGAGGGAGGAGGTGGCCGGCCCTAGGGGGGGCGCGCCATGAGGAGGGGGAAACCTACTCCAAGTAGGTTTCCTTCTCTTTTCCTTATCTTATTTGGAGGGGGAAGGAAAGAGTACTAGTATTAGGAAGTAGTACTAGTAGTAGTAATAGGAAGAGGGGGAAGGAGAAAGGAAAGGGGGGGCCGGCCCCCCTCCCCAATTCGGATTGGGCTTGGGGGGGCGCGCCCCCCTCCCTTGCTCCTTCTCGCTTCCTCCTACATGGGCCCAATAAGGCCCATATACCTCCCGGGGGGTTCCGGTAACCTCCCGGGGCTCCAAACTTCTCCGGAACCTTTCCGGTGTCCAAATATATCCGTCCAATATATCAATCTTTACGTCTCGACCATTTCGAGACTCCTCGTCATTTCTGTAATCATATCCGGGACTCCGAACAACCTTCGGTACATCAAAATACATAAACTCATAATATAACTGTCATCGAAACCTTAAGCATGCGGACCCTACGGTTCGAGAACGATGTAGACATGACTGAGACACATCTCTGGTCAATAACCAATAGCGGGACCTGGATGCCCATATTGGTTCCTACATATTCTACGAAGATCTTTATCGGTCAAACCACATAACAACATACGTTGTTCCCTTTGTCATCGGTATGTTACTTGTCCGAGATTCGATCGTCGGTATCCAATACCTAGTTCAATCTCGTTATCGACAAGTCTCTTTACTCGTTCTGTAATACTTCATCTTATAACTAACTCATTAGTTACATGCTTGCAAGGCTTAGGTGATGAGCATTGCCGAGAGGGCCCAGAGATACCTCTCCGACAATCGGAGTGACAAAACCTAATCTCGAATTATGCTAACTCAACATGTACCTTCGGAGACACCTGTAGTACTCCTTTATAATCACTCAGTTACGTTGTGACGTTTGGTAGTACCCAAAGTGTTCCTCCGGTAAACGGGAGTTACACAATTCTCATAGTTACAAGAACATGTATAAGTCATGAAGGAAGCAATAGCAGAATACTAAACGATCAAGTGCTAAGCTAACGGGATGGGTCATGTCAATCACCTCATTCTCCTAATGATGTGATCCCATTAATCAAATGACAACACATGTCAATGGTTAGGAAACATAACCATCTTTGATTAATGAGCTAGTCAAGTAGAGGCATACTAGTGATTATATGTTTGTCTATGTATTCACACATGTATCATGTTTCCGGTTAATACAATTCTAGCATGAATAATAAACATTTATCATGATATGAGGAAATAAATAATAACTTTATTATTGCCTCTAGGGCATATTTCCTTCACACTCCACCCCCCCTGGTCGCCACCCCCTTGGGAGATTGAATCTCCCAGGGCCGGCGCCCCCCCCCCCCGGGGGGCCTATATAAAGGAGGGCAAGGGGGAGGGAAGCCGCACCCCAAGTCTTGGCGCCTCCCTCCCCCTGCTACACCTCGTCCTCCTCCCGCAGCAGCTTGGCGAATCCCTGCCGGAGTTCTGCTGCATCCACCACCACGCCGTCGTGCTGCTGGATCATCATCAACCTCTCCTTCCCCCTAGCTAGATCAAGACGGAGGAGACGTCACGCTGACCGTACGTGTGTTGAACGCGGAGGTGCCGTCCGTTCGGCGCTAGGATCTCCGGTGATAGGATCACGACGAGAACGACTACTTCAACCCCGTTCTTTTGAACGCTTCCGCTCGCGATCTACAAAGTGGTATGTAGATGCATCTCCCCTTTCACTCGTTGCTTAGATGAACTCATAGATGGATCTTGGTGAAACCGTAGGAAAATTTTTATTTTCTGCAACGTTCCCCAACAGTGGCATCATGAGCTAGGTCTATGCGTAGTTCTCTATTGCACGAGTAGAACACAATTTTGTTGTGGGCGTAGATCTTGTCAACTTGCTTGCCGCTACTAGTCTTTTCTTGCTTCAGCGGTATTGTGGGATGAAGCGGCCCGGACCGACCTTACACGTACGCTTACGTGAGACAGGTTCCACCGACTGACATGCACTAGTTGCATAAGGTGGTAGCGGGTGTCTGTCTCTCCTACTTTAGTTGGAGCGGATTAGATGAAAAGGGTCCTTATGAAGGATAAATGGAAGTTGACAAAATCACGTTGTGGTTATTCGTAGGTAAGAAAATGTTCTTGCTAGAACCCAATTGCAGCCACGTAAAAGATGCAACAACAATTAGAGGATGTCTAACTTGTTTTTGCAGCAATTGTCATGTGATGTGATATGGCCAGAAGTTGTGATGAATGATGAATGATATATTGTGATGTATGAGATCATGTTCTTGTAATAGGAATCACGACTTGCATGTCGATGAGTATGACAACCGGCAGGAGCCATAGGAGTTGTCTTTAATTTTTGTATGACCTGCGTGTCATTGAAGAACGCCATGTAAATTACTTTACTTTATTGCTAAACGCGTTAGCCATAGAAGTAGAAGTAGTCGTTGGCATGACAACTTCATGAAGACACAATGATGGAGATCATGATGATGGAGATCATGGTGTCATGCCGGTGACGAAGATGATCATGGAGCCCCGAAGATGGAGATCGAAGGAGCTATATGATATTGGCCATATCATGTCACTACTATATAATTGCATGTGATGTTTATTATGTTTATGCATCTTGTTTACTTAGAATGGCGGTAGTAAATAAGATGATCCCTTATAATAATTTCAAGAAAGTGTTCCCCCTAACTGTGCGCCGTTGTTAAAGTTCATCGTTTCGAAGCACCACGTGATGATCGGGTGTGATAGATCCTTACGTTCACATACAACGGGTGTAAGACAGTTTTACACATGCAGAAACACTTAGGGTTAACTTGACAAGCCTGGCATGTACAGACATGGCCTCGGAACACAAGAGACCGAAAGGTCGAACATGAGTCGTATGGAAGATACGATTAACATGGAGATGTTCACCGATGATGACTAGTCCGTCTCACGTGATGATCGGACACGGCCTAGTCGACTCAGATCGTGTAACACTTAGATGACTAGAGGGATGTCAATCTGAGTGGGAGTTCATTAAATAATTTGATTAGATGAACTTAATTATCATGAACTTAGTCTAAAGTCTTTACAAAAATGTCTTGTAGATCAAATGGCCAACGCTCATGTCAACATGAACTTCAACGCGTTCCTAGAGAAAACCAAGCTGAAAGATGATGGCAGCAACTATTCGGACTGGGTCCGGAACCTGAGGATCATCCTCATAGTAGCCAAGAAAGATTATGTCCTAGATGCACCGCTAGGTGAAGCACCCATCCCAGAGAACCAAGACGTTATGAACACTTGGCAATCACGTGCTGATGATTACTCCCTCGTTCAGTGCAGCATGCTTTACAGCTTAGAACCGGGGCTCCAAAAGCGTTTTGAGAAACACGGAGCATATGAGATGTTCGAGGAGCTGAAAATGGTTTTCCAAGCTCATGCCCTGGTCGAGAGATATGAAGTCTCCGACAAGTTCTATAGTTGTAAGATGGAGGAAAACAGTTCTGTCAGTGAGCACATACTCAAAATGTCCGGGTTGCACAACCGCCTGTCCCAGCTGGAGATCAACCTCCCGGACGAGGCGGTCATTGACAGAATCCTTCAGTCACTCCCACCGAGCTACAAGAGCTTTGTGTTGAACTACAATATGCAGGGGATGGTGAAGACCATTCCTGAAGTATTTTCAATGCTGAAATCAGCAGAGGTTGAAATCAAGAAAGAACATCAAGTGTTGATGGTCAATAAGACCACTAAGTTTAAAAAGGGCAAGGGTAAGAAGAACTTCAAGAAGGACGGCAAAGATGTTGCCGCGCCCGGTAAGCCAGCTGCCGGGAAGAAGTCAAAGAATGGACCCAAGCCTGAGACTGGGTGCTTTTATTGCAAGGGGAAGGGTCACTGGAAGCAGAACTGCCCCAAATACTTAGCGGACAAGAAGGCTGGCAACACTAAAGGTATATTTGATATACATGTAATTGATGTGTACCTTACCAGTACTCGTAGTAACTCTTGGGTATTTGATACTGGTGTCGTTGCTCACATTTGTAACTCACAGTAGGAGCTGCGGAATAAGCGGAGACTGACGAAGGACGAGGTGACGATGCGCGTCGGGAATGGTTCCAAGGTCGATGTGATCGCCGTCGGCACGCTACCTCTACATTTACCTACGGGATTAGTTTTAAATCTCAATAATTGTTATTTAGTGCCAAGTTTGAGCATGAACATTGTATCTGGATCTCGTTTGATACGAGATGGCTACTAATTTAAATCCGAGAATAATGGTTGTTCTATTTATATGAGAGATATGTTTTATGGTCATGCCCCGATGGTCAATGGTTTATTCTTAATGAATCTCGAACGTAATGTTACACATATTCATAGTGTGGATACCAAAAGATATAAAGTTGATAACGATAGTCCCACATACTTGTCGCACTGCCGCCTTGGTCACATTGGTGTCAAGCGCATGAAGAAGCTCCATGCTGATGGACTTTTAGAGTCTCTGGATTATGAATCATTTGACACATGCGAACCATGCCTCATGGGCAAAATGACCAAGACCCCGTTCTCCGGAACAATGGAGCGAGCAACCAACTTATTGGAAATCATACATACTGATGTGTGTGGTCCAATGAGCGTTGAGGCTCGCGGAGGATATCGTTATGTTCTCACTCTCACTGATGACTTGAGTAGATATGGGTATGTCTACTTGATGAAACACAAGTCTGAGACCTTTGAAAAGTTCAAGGAATTTCAGAATGAAGTAGAGAATCAACGTGACCGAAAGATAAAATTCTTATGATCGGATCATGGAGGAGAATATTTAAGTCACGAATTTGGTACACACTTAAGAAAATGTGGAATCGTTTCACAACTCACGCCGCCTGGAACACCTCAGCGTAACGGTGTGTCCGAACGTCGTAATCGCACTTTATTGGATATGGTGCGATCTATTTACCGCTATCATTTTGGGGATACGCTCTAGAGACAGCTACATTCACTTTAAATAGGGCACCGTCTAAATCCGTTGAGACGACACCGTATGAATTATGGTTTGGGAAGAAACCTAAGCTGTCGTTTCTAAAAGTTTGGGGATGCGATGCTTATGTCAAGAAACTTCAACCTGAAAAGCTCGAACCCAAGTCGGAAAAATGCGTCTTCATAGGATACCCTAAGGAAACCATTGGGTATACCTTCTACTTAAGATCCGAGGGCAAGATCTTTGTTGCCAAGAACGGATCCTTTCTGGAAAAAGAGTTTCTCTCGAAAGGAGTAAGTGGGAGGAAAGTAGAACTCGATGAAGTACTACCTCTTGAACCGGAAAGTAGTGCAGCTCAGGAAAACGTTCCTGTGGTGCCTACACCGACTGGAGAGGAAATTAATGATGATGATCAAGGTACTTCTGATCAAGTTGCTACTGAACTTCGTAGGTCCACAAGGACACGTTCCACACCAGAGTGGTATGGCAACCCTGTCCTGGAAATCATGTTGTTAGACAACGGTGAACCTTCGAACTATGAAGAAGCGATGGCAGGCCCAGATTCCAACAAATGGCTAGAAGCCATGCAATCCGAGATAGAATCCATGTATGAAAACAAAGTATGGACTTTGACTGACTTGCCCGATGATCGGCGAGCGATAGAAAACAAATGGATCTTTAAGAAGAAGACGGACGCAGATGGTAATGTCACCATCTATAAAGCTCGACTTGTCGCTAAGGGTTATCGGCAAGTTCAAGGGATTGACTATGATGATGAGACTTTCTCTCCCGTAGCGAAGCTGAAGTCCGTCTGAATCATGTTAGCAATTGCCGCATACTATGATTATGAGATATGGCAGATGGACGTCAAAACGGCATTCCTTAACGGGCATCTTAAGGAAGAACTGTATATGATGCAGCCGGAGGGTTTTGTCGATCCTAAGAATGCTAACAAAGTATGCAAGCTCCAGCGATCCATTTATGGGCTGGTGCAAGCATCTCGGAGTTGGAACATTCGCTTTGATGAGATGATCAAAGCGTTTGGGTTTATGCAGACTTATGGAGAAGCATGTGTTTACAAGAAAGTGAGTGGGAGCTCTGTAGCATTTCTCATATTATATGTAGATGATATACTTTTGATGGGAAATGATATAGAATTCTTGGACAGCATTAAGGCCTAATTGAATAAGTGTTTTTCAATGAAGGACCTTGGAGAAGCTGCTTACGTATTAGGCATCAAAATCTATAGGGATAGATCGAGACGCCTCATAGGTCCACAAAGCACATACCTTGATAATATTTTGAAGAAGTTCAAAATGGATCAGTCCAAGAAAGGGTTCTTGCCTGTATTGCAAGGTGTGAGATTGAGCTCGGCTCAATGCCCGACCACGGCAAAAGATAAAGAAGAGATGAGTGTCATCCCCTATGCCTCAGCCATAGGATCTATTATGTATGCCATGTTGTGTACCAGACCTGATGTAAACCTTGCCGTAAGTTTGGTAGGAAGGTACCAAAGTAATCCCGGCAAGGAACACTGGACAGCGGTCAAGAGTATCCTGAAGTACCTGAAAAGGGCAAAGGACATGTTTCTCATTTATGGAGGTGACGAAGAGCTCGTCGTAAAGGGTTACGTCGACGCTAGCTTCGACACAGATCTGGCTGACTCTAAGTCACAAACTGGATACGTGTATATGTTGAATGGTGGAGTAGTAAGCTGGTGCAGCTGCAAGCAGAGCGTCGTGGCGGGATCTACATGTGAAGCGGAGTACATGGCAGCCTCGGAGGCAGCGCATGAAGCTATTTGGGTGAAGGAGTTCATCACCGACCTAGGAGTCATACCCAATGCGTCGGGGCCGATCAAACTCTTCTGTGACAACACTGGAGCTGTTGCCCTTGCCAAGGAGCCCAGGTTTCACAAGAAGACCAGGCACATCAAGCGTCGTTTCAACTCCATCCGTGAAAATGTTCAAGATGGAGACATAGATATTTGCAAAGTACATACGGATCTGAATGTCGTAGATCCGTTGACTAAACCTCTCTCGCGAGCAAAACATGATCAACACCAGAACTCTATGGGTGTTCGATTCATCACAATGTAACTAGATTATTGACTCTAGTGCAAGTGGAAGACTGTTGGAAATATGCCCTAGAGGCAATAATAAAAGGATTATTATTATATTTCCTTGTTCATGATAATTGTCTTTTATTCATGCTATAATTGTATTATCCGGAAATCGTAATACACGTGTGAATACATAGACCACAATACGTCCCTAGTAAGCCTCTAGTTGACTAGCTCGTTGGTCAACAGATAGTCATGGTTTCCTGACTATGGACATTAGATGTCATTGACAACGGGATCACATCATTAGGAGAATGATGTGATGGACAAGACCCAATCCCAAGCATAGCACAAGATCGTGTAGTTCGTTTTGCTAGAGCTTTTCCAATGTCAAGTATCTCTTCCTTAGACCATGAGATCGTGTAACTCCCGGATACAGTAGGAGTGCTTTGGGTTTACCAAACGTCACAACGTAACTGGGTGACTATAAAGGTGCACTACAGGTATCTCCGAAAGTGTCTGTTGAGTTGACACGGATCGAGACTGGGATTTGTCACTCCGTATAACGGAGAGGTATCACTGGGCCCACTCGATAGTGCATCATCATAATGAGCTCGAAGTGACCAAGTGTCTGGTCACGGGATCATGCATTATGGTACGAGTAAAGTGACTTGGCGGTAACGAGACTGAACGAGGTATTGGGATACCGACGATCGAGTCTCGGGCAAGTAACATACCGTCTGACAAAGGGAATAGTATACGGGGTTGCTTGAACCCTCGACATCGTGGTTCATCCGATGAGATCATCGAGGAGTATGTGGGAGCCAACATGGGTATCCAGATCCCGTTGTTGGTTATTGACCGGAGAGCCGTCTCGGTCATGTCTACATGTCTCCTGAACCCGTAGGGTCTACACACTTAAGGTTCGGTGACGCTAGGGTTGTATGAATATGAGTATGCAGCAAACCGAATGTTGTTCGGAGTCCCGGATGAGATCCCGGACGTCACGAGGAGTTCCGGAATGATTCGGAGGTAAAGAAAACTATATAGAAAGTGCTGTTTCGGCCATCGAAAAAGTTTCGGGGTCACCCGGTATTGTACCGGGACCACCGAAAGGGTCCCGGGGGTCCACCGGGTGGGGCCACCTATCCCGGAGGGCCCCGTGGGCTGAAGTGGGAGGGGAACCTGCCCCTAGTGGGCTGGTGCGCCCCCCCTTGGGCCCCCCCTGCGCCTAGGGTTGGAAACCCTAGGTGGGGGGGGGCGCACCACTTGCCTTGGGGGGGCACTCCACCCCCCTGGCCGCCGCCCCCTTGGGAGATTGGATCTCCCAGGGCCGGCACCCCCCCCGGGGGGGCCTATATAAAGGAGGGCAAGGGGGAGGGCAGCCGCACCCCAAGTCTTGGCGCCTCCCTCCCCCTGCTACACCTCGTCCTTCTCCCGCAGCAGCTTGGCGAAGCCCTGCCGGAGTTCTGCTGCATCCACCACCACGCCGTCGTGCTGCTGGATCATCATCAACCTCTCCTTCCCCCTTGCTGGATCAAGACGGAGGAGACGTCACGCTGACCGTACGTGTGTTGAACGCGGAGGTGCCGTCTGTTCGGCGCTAGGATCTCCGGTGATAGGATCACGACGAGAACGACTACTTCAACCCCGTTCTTTTGAACGCTTCCGCTCGCGATCTACAAAGTGGTATGTAGATGCATCTCCCCTTTCACTCGTTGCTTAGATGAACTCATAGATGGATCTTGGTGAAACCGTAGGAAAATTTTTATTTTCTGCAACGTTCCCCAACAGGCGCGCCTTTGGCTCGCTTCGGTGCTGGTAGTCGTCGCTAGGTGGTCTACGGATCTGGATGTAATTTTTATTTCTGGTGTTCGTTGTACTGCCATGATTGAAGATGAATAGATTGGAAGTTTTTCTGGAAAAAAAAAGGTTTAAGTCCAATTAGACGGACGTTTGCGGACTCACGGACGCGGTTCCCCTGCATGCCTTCTTTGGCAATGCGGTAGATTGTCATGATCTTGCTTGCCCCACCCACTTTTGTGCCCAATTTGTAACAGCGAATTACAAAAGTGAACACATCAGAACATAGTTCAGCAACTGCAAATTGAGGCTTACCCAGTTACCCTACACGTTCTACCCCGTGCCATGTGCAATTTACTCCAATTTTTAGTTACAAGGCTCCCCGAGGACCAACTGCCGATGAAATACAAAGCACGAGGGCTTGACTGATAAAAGTGCAGTCCCCCCTACCTCACCTCTTCCCTACACGCCAGGCCACGGGCTCAACAGAGAGAGAGAGAGAGGAGAAGCAGAGTTTCCTTGCCCAGCTTCCTGCCCGTGCTCACTCACTGCTCACCTCCCCCGTCTTGTCCAAAAGATCCCCGGCCCATCCCCATCCCCCCACCCCGCCCGCCGAGATGGGGGGGCTCCGCCGCGGCGGAGGCACGGACGGACTCCACTCCCGCCGCCGCCGCCACCACCACAGCCCCAGCCACAATGCCGCGCCCCATCTCGCCGCCGGTACGCCTCCTCCATTCCCTCTTCTCCCCCCTCTGCTCATTTTTTATCTCCGAATCCCAGGGCCCTCGGAGAGGGTTTCTTCCCTGGATTTGCTCATGAAGATTTCAGTTTTCTTTTCTTTCCTTTCCTTACCCGCTTTCGGAGCGGCAGCTTGGGGTTCTTGTGACCGGCCATGGACATTAGCCCCTGGCCTAAAAAGTTCTGCTTTTCCTCTTTCCGTTTTGCTCCTTACCCCCATCATCTCCCCGCTTCTCCTCGAAGCAATGCGTTCCCCATGAGTACACAGAGTTCTGGTTCCAGGGCCTTCATCCTCACCGGGGAGGGGACAGGAGAAAGAAAGAAAGAAAGATTTATGCCTGCCTTGCCTTGGATTCATACTTCTCTCGAGTTAGATTGTCCTGCCCACGACAACTTGCGCAAATTCATGGCGATGTGCTTTGGATTCTTTCCTGGTCGCCGCTCGCCAGTTAGTAAATTATTCCCAGTCCCGCCAGATCACGCGAAACAGGCCGCATTTTCAGGAACATGGCGCCATTCTCAAGGTCAGAAACTGTGCCAGGAAATGTACACTATCCCAGTGATGCGCCCACATGCTCACGGAGCACCATGAAGCTTCGTTGACAATAGGGATTCGGTATTCCAATCAGCACTAAAAAAATTAATATGTCGGCTTAAACAAACTTGGGTTGTTCAACATCTGACAGGTACATTTTACTGTAGTACTCACTAGCTGGGCTAAGCAGTATTGGGAGTAGTAAATCTGTACTAAAAGTAAAGCTTTGTCTGGCCATTGTGTCGGATCCAAGTTAACAGTACTACTACTCGTATGTACTCCCTCCGTTCCAAAATAGATGACTCAACTTTGTACTAAATTTAGTACAAAGTTGAGTCATCTATTTTGGAACGGAGGGAGTAGTATCTACGCACTATCCGTTGGATGGTTGGTCGTACATAGCTTAGCTTGTAGGAGTATTTATGTGTATCTTGCATCGTTGCTGATTCCGGATCTATCACTGTCCTGCGCCCACCATCAGAGACATCTGCCATTCTACTGATTCCGGATTCATCAGCTCTGAAAGTTTACCGGAACAGAGTGGTTTCAGAGACATCTGCCATTCTCACCACAATCCTAGCGTAGCAACTAATTAAACATATTGGTAATGACATATCGGTTCTCCCTTTCATTCTGTGTTACGTACCTCTGATCGTGATGTGCGTTGTTACTTTTGCCACCCTGAACTGCCTCTGTGGAGTTTATTCATCGGTGTCTTTATCTTTGGTTCAGGAGTTGGATCCTCGAGCAAACAAGGTGGTGAACTTGGGATGCATTCCAATTCCTTGGTGAGTGGTGTGGTTTTATCTTTAAACCTTTAGTTTTTACCATGATGTAGGTAAATCAAAAATAAATAAATAAGCTAAGCCTATGAAACCATATAGCAAGTTAGCAGTTGACTTAACTGAGGCAACCTCTTGCACAGCTTAAAGTAAAAGCGGAATCGGTTAGTACTTTGTCTGTAGTAATTAGTTTGAGCATGTAAAAAAGGGCTAAGCATGTAAATGCTTTATTGTTTTCAAGCTTTTGTCTGCACGGCATTTTATTAGACAACCAATTTCTTGTAATGTGCAGATTTTAGCCAAGTGCTTCACGGTTTGATTCTCTGTTCTCTTTTGCTTCTAAAGCTATATCTTCATTTATTACCATGCAGTTCAGTGTGTGATATCATTTCAAGAGCAAACTAACAATTTCCGATCTAATGTTTTTTTTTTCTTTTCTCAGTTTGATGGGAGCAGGCTTTGTACACCCAAAAGAGCTGGTCGCACCCCGATGAAAATGCTAATAGATGACGATGTCTACAGAGATGTCACTGCTAGGCACACATCGCCTGGTGTTGTGGGCAGGCTAATGGGCCTTGACATAATGCCTTCACTTGGAGTGCACAGCCAAGATACATGTAACGGGGACCGTTCACAGGGCAGGTCGCCAGGGAGTTGCAGTGATAAATCAGGGAATTATAGTGACAGGCATGCCTTCTCGGGAGATGTTCCACATAGGGCAAGCACTGATGAGATTCCAGAATTCAAAGATGTTTTCGAGGTAATGGAGACCACCAAAACGAAGAACCGAAACCGTAACACGTGTTCTGGACATGACAGGGTCAACAATGCTGACCTTAATTTTGTAAGGCAGAAGTTTATGGATGCAAAACGCCTTTCCACTGATGAATCTTTTCAGAGATCGAAAGAGTTCAATAGTGCGCTAGAGGCATTGGTATCAAACAAAGATGCTCTCATGGAAATTCTTCAAGAATCCAACAATGTTGCCGCGAGTGATCTGTCCGGCCTTGGTTGTCCTCCATCCTCTGGTGTAAACCGGATCACGCTGTTGAAACCATCCAGAAGAAGTAAGTTTATTGATGCAGATATTGTGTATCCACCAGAAGATGACACTGAACGGTGTTTTCACTCACCAAAAGAAGCAAAGCATTCTCCAAGGAAGCCTCATAGTAACTTTTCCAGTGAACCTCCCAGAGAAGAAACCGGTTCTTTCAGACAAAAGTTGTCTAGGTCAAGCTACAGGGAGAGCATTGATAAGCGTGTTTCTCCCACTCGGATTGTTGTCTTGAAACCATGCCTTGATAAAAATCTGAACATGGAAGGAGCATTTCCAATAACCAATGACATGTTCTGCTCCAGTTACAGAAGGACTGAAGCATGCCTGGATGATGGCATTCAAAGGCAGCATGCAGAAGAATCCATGCCTCAGATCTCCACAGCATATCCCGATGCACGGCGCCAGAGAGCAAAGGAGTCCAGAGAAATTGCTCGAGAGGTTTCAACACAGATGAAGACAGTTGCTGCTGTCAGGGGAGGTGCAAATGGAAAGCAGAAACTCAGTCCAGATATTGGGACGTCCAACCAGGATGAGCAGGTGTCTTTGTTGACATCCATGGCTAAGCTAAAAAGTTCGGCAGCATTGCAAAGATCTTCTGGTGTGCATGATGCTCCGGATGGTTCTTGCGCAGGGACTTCACCGACACATTCAGCTAAGAGATCCATCAGGAAGGAAGCAAGGAGACGCCTAGCTGACAGATGGAGGACGACCCAGCAACATCAACATCCATCACAAGATGGTAATGCTACATTCAGCACACTCGGGGACATGCTTGCTCTCTCTGACAAAGAGACCTCAAAGTTTACTTCAGGGGCAGCAGCTAGCCGGCAATGGCCAGAGGGCGAGTCACATAGGGATGTGATGCCAGGATCATGTGGTTATCCTCTTGGTATCAGCAGCAATGATGGCTGGAAAGATGATAACATATGTGGCTTAACAAGGTTGGAGTCTGTTTCTACATCATCCATCAACCGAGGGAGTCCGAAATCGAGCAGCAGAAAAGCAAGTTGCACACATGGTGAATATTCTGTGGCAGAGAACATCATCGGATCAGGGCCATATAGTTCTGAAGATCTGCATCAGGACAGACCAAGGAGATCGTCAGTCAGAAGTTCGACATATCGCTCTGATGAAAGCGATGTGCAGTCTCTGGACGAAGTGCAAAGTGTGGTGACCGAACGCGAGATCCATGTGAATTTTGAAGAACCAACTTACACCGGTGCAGTGCCAGAGCTATCTGAAACTGGAGGAAGACTTGTGCATGTTGGAAATTCTGACCATTTGGATAGCAGCCATGCAGTTCCAAAATGGCAGGGTGAGGCCCAGTCTTCTGCACAGAACATGATGCTGGACCAAGAGCACGCATTCGCAGCAGATGACCATTTTATTGTCCCTAGTCCTAGATATTCAGCATCTCAGGTATGTTCATTTTATGCGGGTCAAGTTTCTTGGAAGTATGGCTAAGCATTCTTTGCATATACCATATGGGTTTATGATTTCCCACCCCTCTGTTCAGTAAACTGAAGGTTTTTGGTTGGTCTATGAATTACTAACTAATCTATAGTTCTGCTGCACTCAGATTGAGGGGAATGGGCACGATCGATGTGATGATAATGAAGCTCCGTCCGATCATCTGACAGAACTAGTATCCGTCGTGAGCTCCAACGAAGACGAACAACCGAGTCCGGTGTCCGTCCTCGGATCGTCCGTGGATGCCGAGGACTGTTGTTCAGGAGGTTTTGAGAAAATAAGTGCAGACCTTCAAGGCAAGTGCAGAAACACGCACACTGCCAAACCACTTTCCTGTCACGCTGTCCATATCACTCACTTGACTTACTTTTGTCTGCTGCAGGGCTCAGGATGCAACTTCGGCTGCTCAAGATGGAGGCGACGGGCGACGGGGACGACGAAACCGACCTCGCTCTGTTCACTGACGATGACGAGGCCGCCGCGAACTGCGAGCCGGCCAATGAAAGCGCGCCGACAACGTCCCGGACTTTCCGGGATGAAGACGAGAGGGACTTCTCTTATGTGGCTGACATGCTCACATTTCTAGGAAGTATTCAGAGCTCTGAGCATGATCTTCTGCTCGACGCGCGCTATCTGTCGGGATCTCGCGGGCGTGGCGACGTGTACGATGATCTCGAAAGGAAGTACGGCGAACTCGTCTTGTGGCCGCGGCCTGAGAGGCGGCTCCTCTTTGATCTGGCAAATGATGTCCTTGTAGATACCATCACCTATTTGACACAATGTGGCAGTCAGCAGGGGTTGGCGAAGAAGTGTCAGCTGGGCATGGAATGGGACAAGGAGCAGATCACGGAGGAGGTTTGGGAGAGGGTGCGCCGGCAACGGCGGGAGACAGAGTGCTTCCAGGAGGAGAAGCTGATGGGCGTGGGGTGGCTGGACTGCGAGGATGTCACTGATGAGATAGTGGAGGACATTGGGAGCATGCTGGGTGAGGATCTCCTGGAGGAAGCCATAGCTGATCTGTACCTGCTGGACCTTTTTGGTTAAGGGAGGAGCTTTCATGCTACATTTTTGCGATAAATAATAAAAGCGCCCTTTATCGAGAAAGGAAGGAAGTTCATTTTGGCGGTTTCGCACACGGGCAATGGCGAGATTTGTGGAAGTAGTGCTAGTGTTTTGGGTCTTGCTCGGTTTAAGAAAGAAAATTGTTAGTGGAAAGCAAAACTCTGTAGCTTGTTTATGCCAGCCCAGGTAGACAGTGGTGGCTGATGCAGATGTAATATTCCAGTTCCATGTATCTAGTAATATATTCTATATATAGCGACGATATTCGACGGTGATGAATGTAATTATCCATATATATGGCAGCAGCCATTTCTTTTCCTTCTGGGTAATGTGCATTTTCGAGTATGGGTTCAGTAATCAGCTGGTGATATGTTGGTGTCATAAGCAAGGTTATGTTGGTGAGACGTTGTTGTCGTCAGTTTTCTCATTTCTGCGGGTATATCAAGCGAGGAGGGACAGTCAGTACATCAGGTGACCGCATAGCGCAGTGGATTAGCGCGTCTGACTTCGGATCAGAAGGTCGTGGGTTCGACTCCCACTGTGGTCGCAAACTGTTTTTTCTTTTTCCATTTTCACCAATTTAATTTGCATTAGAATCACCATATGCTTCCTCTATCGATTGCAGTTTATTTAATATGTTAACTACCAAACATGCCCGTGTGTTGCACCGGGAGAGATGATTGGCGTGTATACCAAAAAATATCCATCGACATGACAATGAAAACATCCGGATGGTGCCACTCGGTGACAACAGGGAGGTGTCCACCAAAACGTCCATTAGCATATCACAGAAACATTGGGACGATGCCACCTGACAGCTGCAGAGAGGCGCACACTGGTCTAGCAAAAATGTATATTGGTGGCGCATTAAGAATCATATTACACATATGATACTTTTGGTATGACTTTTGTAAGAGAAGTCTGATCAGACCAAATATGAATAAGTCAAACTGCAGCGAAATCTCCCATTCTGCTAATTTTATATCAAAAGGTGGCTACTTAATCCTCTACAAAACTACTCGGCGCACGACACTCCCTTCCCTATTCTCACACGACACATGATCCAGCTGTTGTGCTGCACTTGGTCTTATCCATGCATGGTTCGATCGATATCATCGTCCAAAAAACGTGCGCCGAGGGTTGCTCATCTATTAGCACCCACCCCACTTAAACGTGCAGCCACCCAACAATATTTGTTTGTGGAGTTAATTCCCCCCTTTCCACCCACGGTAGCTTGTTGATTTTCAGGCAATTCATGGACCTATATAAATTGTTGAAATTTCGTATAATGAGGCGAGGTGGTACTATTTAATTAGATAACAAGCCAAATTCCTTGCATTTAATTTCAGGCTGCTCTCAATAGACCAAAAAAGTGTCGTACAGGCCCAGTTTGTTAGCTTTCCTCAGCCCGTGCATTTAATTTTAGGCTGCTCTCAATAAACCAAAAAATTGTTGTGCAGGCCCAGCTTGTGAGCGCGTCCCAGGATAAAGCTGAGAGATCGATCGATCTAAAACACGCACCGAGTCGGTTCAGGAAAAAGAAAACAACACGGGGAGAGATCGGTCAACGTAGGAATGCACGGGAATCAGGTGACGGATGAAATCAAACCAAGAATACCTATTCCCTTTAATAGTAGGTATAGACGGATGAAACCAAACCAAGAATACCTATTCTCTTTAATAGTAGGTATAGATTTGCGTTAAAAAACACCATTTGCTTCATATACTGCAAATTTGCACTGGAATCACCTTCTTTCCATTTAAGCTTCCTGTAATGTAAGCTTTTTTTTTTGTAAGGTATTTTAATATAAGTTTTGATCAATTGCAGTTTTTCTTAAATATGTTAATTTGCGTTAAGAAAAACCATTTGCTTCCTCTACCATAAATTGTGTCTTCTAACGGATAACCTTTAATTATTTTACCTCTTTGTTTTTGATTTGCACTAGAAATGGCCACTCGCTCCCTCTCACCAAATGTGAATTCTCTCTTCTGCAGAGTAACTTTTTCGTGCTCTGATTTTTTTACTATTGTGGCAATACTAATTTGCATTAGGAATAACCACTTGAAGGGGAGCCTTGGCGCAGTGGTAAAGCTGCTGCCTTGTGACCATGAGGTCATGGGTTCAAGTCCTGGAAACAGCCTCTTACAGAAATGTAGGGAAAGGCTGCGTACTATAGACCCAAAGTGGTCGGACCCTTCCCTGGACCCTGCGCAAGCGGGAGCTACATGCACCAGGTTGCCTTTTTTTTAATAACCACTTGCTTCCCCATCCACCTGTAAATCCTCTCTTCTAAAGAATAACAGTTTCATCCTCTAATCACTCAAGATCAACTGTATCACACGCTAAGAGTTTATTACAATTCTAGCATAGGACTACTGAATAGAAGCTCATTTTTTTTTTACTTTGATGACCCAATGGCCGATCAGGTTTGCAGTTGTTGGCCGGACCTGAACCTGAACTTCCATGAGTCACAGCGCTAGCAGTCCGGGGGCCTGGGCACAGGCTGCCACCCAGCGCAGAGCTGAATGACCTCCTTGAGCGCCGGCGACGCCGCCTCCATCGTCCACCTGTCGTAGTACTCCTCCGGCCTGAAGACGCACTCGGCGCCCGGGCCGTCGACCAGGCACGGCAGCGCACCGTGCAGGAACGCGTCGCCCTCCGACCTGATCCACCCGGCCGCCGTCTCTTCTCTGTCGGCAGCCTGCAGCAGCATTCATCAGTATCTGTAACCAGGATGTATGCAAATGCTCAGCCTCATAGCATCATCTTGTCTGAAGATGCAGAGTACCTTCTCCGGCATGTACTTGAAGACCGTCTTCTTGTGCCCACCTTCGTATATGTTACACTGGGACACAATCTGCAAATGGAGGCATCATTTCATTAGAAATTGATCATCTCCGAGTGAGTGTTGCCGGTTGCAAGCATTTGGAACAGCAGATGCCGGATGAAATGGGCCACCTGAGCTTCGACGCCGGCGCAGACGGCGTATATGCCCCAGTCCCTGGTGTAGTTGTTGTATAGGTGGACCTTGCCGAAGCGCAGGCGCGGGTGCCTCTGCCGCGTGCCGTCGAAGAAGCAGTGGTGGATGGTCACCCTGATGCACCTGTCGTCGACGTGCGTCGGGTCCGCGCCGATGAGCATCGTCTTGTCATGCCTTGCAAAGTGGCATCTGTGCAAAACAATTGACACACAGGCATATAGTTATCAGCACAATTGTCAAATGAAATGAGTCAAGAACTGAAGATTGCGTGATGTTGCACACAGAAATTTAGTTGGATTGCGTCATGTTGTACACAGAAATTTACTCTAGTTGGTGTGAGGAGGAGCAGTAGAAAAGAGGGAAGGACCTGGAGACGGTGATGTCGGTGCTCTGGCGCGTGATGTCGATGAGGCCGTCGTCGTAGTCGGCGAGGGAGCAGCGGTCGATCCAGATGTTGGTGGAGCCGGGCTTGATCTGGATGCCGTCGACGTCGTGGCCCCGGCCGGCCTCGAACTGGAGGTTGCAGACGATGACGTGGTGGCAGTCCTTGAGCTGGAGGCCCTTGCCGGTGAGCCTGACTCGCTGCCCCCGCCCGTCGATGGTCTTGTGGGAGGAGACCCGGAGGTAGGTGTGGAGGTGGATGTCGCCGGACACCTCGAAGACGATCCACAGCGGCTCCTTGGCCCGGCACGCCTCCCGCAGCGTCCCGTGCCCGTCGTCTGCGCGCCGATCGATCAATCGGTCAGTTCCTGACAGGGTTCCGGAGCAAGATTGAAGGCGGGTAAAAAGGGGGACCTTGGAGGGAGGTGACGTGGTAGAGGGCGCCGTGGAGGCCCCCGATGGCGCGGCGGCCGAAGCCCTCGGCGGCGGCGGCGAGCGCGCGGAGGGTGCGGTCCGCGTCGGCGTAGGGCGTCCGCGGCTGCGGGGGGCGGCGGGCCGCCGTCGTCACCGTCCCAGGCCCCGTCTCGGCGTCCATGCCGGGGCAGGGGAGGTAGGCTGCGGCGGCGGCGGCGGGAGTCGGAGGAGGACGCGGGGGACGGGGGTCGGAGGAGGGGAAGGAGATCCAGCAGCAGCAGAGGCGGGAGAAACAGGAGGCACGGGCGCCCATGAAATTCGGCCGTGTCGGTGGAATTCCGCCAAATGTGGTGAGGAATCCACACACTCACTCGCTCAGCACTCAAACGTCTCGACCCAAAGTCTTCTTTTCCTCTCTTCTAATAAAAGAAGAAAAGTCTTGTTTATCCCTTATGAAACACGGACGCAGGCACACCTTTAAAGCCCACACACACTCCACACCCTATGGGCGTGTTTGGTTGCCTGCATGAGACCCAACCAGGTCCGCGCGGAAAGAAAACGGGCTGTTTGATTGGCTGCATATACTGTTGGGCCTGCATGGTACGATGTTTAAAGCATTCCTAGGCCTGGCTCCCTGAGAACGCTCGAATCGGCAGTTTCTTCACAGCCAGGCCCGAGCGGTGCACGTGGGCGGCGGCGGCTGCACGCGCATGGCCACGCTCAAGAAGCTGCGTTGCTTCCCGAAGCGCCGGCAGTTATTAGCCTCATCGCCCCTCACCGCCCCC